>NC_026001.2:93806818-94005873 GCF_000442705.2 Elaeis guineensis | reverse complement strand
CATTATATCCTTGCATTCTTGTTTTAAGTAATTAATCTCAAACCAAAGTCTCTCTCTTCATTCATCAAGTTTTTGATATATAATTCTTACAAGTAATTAGTTAAGCCTAAAATTTTTAAAACCCAATTCACCCCCCCTCTTGGGTTGCATAGCTGGGCAACAAAAATAAATTATATAAAAACTATATCCGTATGGGTTCTAAGGATGTTGTTCTACATATTCGATCTATCCAATCGTCGGGTACCATTGCTAGATGGTCACTTCGATTGGTATAAAAATTTATTCCTGTACTACCAGCTTAGATTCGGACCTATGAGATTATACACATTAGAGTTCATGATTCGATCAGATGGTTGATCAACGATTAAGAATCGTTCTAGGATTAAATGATCAATACGATTGATATTTAACCTAGTGCAAGTATTGCAGAAGGATCAATTAGCAATTCAATTGCTAATTGACTTAATTTGATTAAGCCAATGAGCTGAGATTAAGTCTAATTGAATATGATTTAATTAGATTTAGTTTGGGCTTAATTGAATCAAGTCCAATTGGTTTATTGGATAAGCCAAGTGCAAGAAAAAAATTAATCCTAGTTCAATTAGGACTTGGGTCAACCTAATTTTTAATTTGATTAGAAAATTAAATCAGATTTAAATCTAATTTAATCTGATTAAATTAGATTTTTGATTGGGTTAAGATCTATTTTAATTGAATTGATCTAATTTTGGTTTGATTTGATTTGAGAAATCAAATTAAAATAAGTCATAAGATAGAATCCTAGTAAGAATGGGATTTCACCTTGCACCACATAAGCCCCCCATGCCCTCTCTCTTATTCCACGTCAATCTCTTCTTACTTTGTGTGACAAAAGTCCTCTCCCAGGTCTTTCCCATGTCCAAAAGATTTCCTCTCTTCTTTCATACGTGAAAAGTGGTTGTGGATCAAATCAAAGTAGAAATAAGTTTGGATTTCAAATTCTATGAGATAGAGTTTTAGAAATCCAAAACTCTTTTCTTTTTGCATCGAATTTATCTAGATTTTTTTTGAAATTTTTATGACTTTTAGGGCATACATTGTGCACCCTTTTCTGGTGGTCCATGCACGAAAATAAGGAGGAGGTGCCCAAGAGTTGGGCGCCCCTTATCTTGCCATGTTAGGATAAGCCTTGACTAGGTATTTGACCTAGACAAGGACTCTATCATATCTCTCTCTATAAAATGAGTTTCTTCATAAAATTTTTGAAAAACATAGAGATTTGAGAGACCTTTGGGGCATCCAAAAATCAGAAAGAAAGATCTTTGGATTGTGGAGATATAATACACACAAGACAGGGTGTCTAGGAGAGAGTAAAGAGAAGAAGAAGAGGATCTTCTTCTAGGGTTGTTAGTTTCATCTCTTCCCTTCCTCCATCTTGAGTTTTTCTGAGAGCGTCTCAGATATAAAAATCCTCCTCCTACTTCTCATCTTTGGAAGAGCCCAAATTAACAAGAAGGAGGCACCTAATCAACCATCGAAGAAGGATCAGCGCAGTACTAGCATACTGCGCTGATTTCCTGAAGCAGGACTTCTGGTCGAGATTCGTGGGCTCGTGTGGATGACTCTTAGAGACCGGATGCATGTGCATTTTGCAACATCATCCTCAAGCCTGGATAAGCAAGGTTAGAACATCTAACTTGCAAGGTAATAGATCTGATCTATTGTTTAATACATACATTAGATGTAGTATAGAAACATATTGATATGATCAACAAGTAGCTCATGCTCTATATATTTTAATTTTTGATTTAATACTATATAATAATCATATAATAAGATCTTAGATCTAGAGATTTTTTAATTTAAAAAAATAAATTTTAATTTATTTTAGTCTTTCGCTGCCTGATCTTGAAAAAATTTCAAGATCTAACCCTGAAACCCTAGATCTGGTTCCTACAATTGGTATCAGAGCTAAGGTTGTTTATTACATGTTTATTTATACATGCTTCAATTATTTTTTAGATTAGATCTAATTTATAATTTAATTATTAAATTTAAAATTAAAATTTTAGATCAATCACGAACTGCAAGGTTGTCCTACTGTAAGGTTTATCCCTTACAGTGTAAAGGTTGTCCTAGTTCGTGTAGATCTATCTTTAATCATAAATTTGTTAGATATGATATAGATTAAATTTATAATTTATTAGATTTAAAAGATATTTAAATCTAAAATAAAATCTTTTTGTTAATAATTTTTATGCAAAGAAATTGTTTAAAGTTGAAATTGTTTCAATTACATGAACCTGTTTAGATTAGATCTAAAGTAGTTTCATGTTTATTTCACTTGCATCTTGATTATGAATCAAACATGCAATACGATTGATAAAACCATATTGTAAAATTATTTTATAAATATAAAAATTATTTTCGAAAAGTCAAATCTAATCCTCAGCCCAAAACTTAATTAAGAATTAAGAAGTTGTTTGATTAGGTTCTAAGATTATGAATTGAAGAACCTAAGACACAAACCATAACACATTGGGTTAATGGATTAGTGAGAATTAGGTCCATTAATTGGGTTAGACCTATGGTTAGATTAAAGATGAACTTAATTAGAGAATTGACTAAATCTAATCAATTATTGCCTTAGATTAGGTCAAGGATTCTCTAGATCAATTACAATAGTTGTAGTTGGTCAAGTCCATATCTTTAACGAGAACCAAATGGACTTGATTCTTGGCTAAGCGGTCTAGCATGAATTGTTAGGTTGATCTAATTGAAACTAATTAAACCAGTTGATGTCTAAGGTAAACCAGACCGATGATTTTTAATTGGAAGCCCGCTTACCTGACCATTTTTTATGGTGTCTAAGATAAGCTTTGGCCGATCCTCCCACTGATCGAACTTACCTGACCTCTTGGTGAAATTATGTTTTGATCGGATCACTTGACTATTCGAGCTGATCCATGTCAGCTAGGTAAATCAGTGTGACTGATTTAGGTGCTCCTAGTTCAGCCCTTTTAATGGTCTCCCTTAAGTTGACTTGGTGAAGCCAGTGGGAGGATCATGATAAGCTGGTTCATCTGATCTCATCTTCTAAATCATTTAAATTCTCTAAAATTATTAGGTCCTTAAAATGATAAAGTTATGGAGATAACTGAGTCATAGCCTCCCATTAAGATGTTTGATAATGAGTCTATTAACTCAATAATCATTGCAGACCCAAAGACCTGGTGCTTGTTGACTAATGGAATTATCACTCATCATATGATGACTTGGAAGTGTCTCTCTAATGGTGGTTAGGTGAGCCAACCAAAGTTGGGCTTAATCATTCGTTGGTTAGATACACCAAGTATGGTCATGTTAATGGTTGGACCTAATCGGATCCTTACAGTGGGGGCCAAAGCCTACTGATTAGGCTTTTGGGGCAAAATTAAAATTACTAAAAATTATTTAGAGAAAAAATTGGTTATGAACCTACCCTTAGATATACATGGGTTAGCCAACCAAAGTTGGACTTGTGTGCAGTCTAAGTGGATTCTAGTACCCACTAAGGAATTAGGATAATTCCTCGAATTGGAGGTAGAGGCTACCAATTCGAATAAAATAGTGGGAGAAATCTTTTGATTAAAGTTCAAATCTTTAGGTTTAATGAATCAATTACTAATTAGGTTATGATTTTTTTTTATGCAGATATGGCCACTTTCCTATCGCTCCGATCATTGTTGGACAATGATAAGTTGGTGGGACCCAACTTCGATAGCTGGTACCGAAAGTTGAAGATAGTCCTGGAGCATGAACAGATCTTATATGTGATAATGGATCCTGCATCTAAGGAGCCAGCTGTCAATGCACGTGGAACAATCAGAGACACTTACCAGAAGTGGCTCAGTGATCGAACCACGGTGCACTGTATCACGCTGGCTGCCATGAGCGACGAGTTCAGTCGTAGATTCGAGACGGCTCAGCCAAAGGACATGCTTCAAGTGTTGGAGGATGCCTTTGGCACACCCGATGAAATGGAGAGGCACAAGACTAGTTGTGCCATCTTCAACGCCAAAATGCGGACAGTGCCTCTGTCATTGATCATGTATTGTATATGATCGAGCTGATGGAATAATTGAGCAAGCTCGACTTTTCTTTGCATGAGCAGCTTGAGAAAGATACAATATTAAACTCGCTACCCAAGTCTTATCCCCTATTCCTCACTCATTATAGAATGACAAAGCCTGAAGTAAACTACCACACGTTACTGGGGTTGCTTTAGAACTTTGAGAAGGATCACCAACTCTACAAGGAGTCGGTGAACTTAGTGGGAGGTTCATCTTCTGGTTCTCGATCCTTTAAAAAATGAAAGAAGAACAAGAAGAAGAAAGTAAAAAAGGTGCAAGTTCAGGTTGGGATATTAGTGCAGGGCCAGACCAGAAAGATCAAGCCTGATAAGAGTCTATTATACTGGCAAGCATCCTAGATTAGATAGTGTGTGTCAGATATCTACTTATGGCACTATAGGCTAGGTCATATAAACAAGAACAGAATAAACAGGTTGACTCAAGAAGGAATCTTCGAAGTCAGTGATTGTGAATTACTTCTAACCTGTGAGTCCTGTCTTCTTGGTAAAATGATCAAGTCATCTTTTACTGAAAAAGGTGAGAGAGCTACTGAGCTCTTGGGCCTAGTACATACTGATGTATGCAGGCCCATGAGCACAAGTGCTAGAGGTGGATATTTCTACTTCATAACTTTCATGGATGATCTATCCAGATATAGATATGTCTATCTGATGAAACATAAGTCGGATTCATTTGAAATGTTCAAACGATTCTGAAGTGAAGTAGAAAAATAAACAGGGAAGAGCATTAAAACTCTTCGATCTGATCGAGGAGGAGAATATCTTTCTAGTGAGTTTCTCACATATCTAGGAGAGAATGAAATTCTCTTCCAATAAACTCCTCTAGGAATACCACAGCATAATGGTATGTCTGAAAGGAGAAATCGGACTCTATTAGCAATGGTCCGATCCATGATGGGTTTTGCCAGCTTGCCGATATCTTTCTTGGGAATATGCACTCGAATCGATCTGTTATCTATTAAATAGGATTCCAAGTAAATCTGTAATTAAGACTCCATATGAGATATGGACAGGGCGTAAGCCAGCACTTTCACACTTTAGGGTCTGAAGGTGCCCGGCCTATGACAAACGATTAGTCACAGACAAACTTAGACCTAGATCTGACAAATGCACATTCATCGGATACCCCAAAGAGACCAAAGGATATTTTTTCTACCATACTGATGAACAAAAGGTGTTCGTCAGCCTTAAGACAATCTTTTTAGAAAAGGAGTTCTTTGGTGAAGGAACCGTTGCCTCTAAGGTTGAACTTGATGAAGTTTAATAGGTAGAAGGACCGACACCAGTAGCTGAACCTGAGTCGAATTTGATTAGATCAGATCGGAGTCCAATGTACCTACACCATTAAGGCAATCCGGTAGAGTACCGCATCAGCCGAACAGATACTACAGTTTCTTGATCCAGGATGGTGATTCCATCGAACTCGATAAGAACGATGAGGATCCGATCACCTATATTGATGTAATGCAGAGACCTGATTTCAAGAAATGGCTTGAAGCCATGAAATTCAAAATAGAGTCCATAAAGGTCAATGATGTATGGACATTGGTTGACCCACCTGAAGGGGTTAAACCTATTGGGTGTAAATGGGTGTTCAAAAGGAAAAGAGACGTAGACGGAAAGGTGGAGACCTATAAAGTCTGTCTGATTGTCAAGGGGTATCGTCAATGTTATGGTATTGACTATGACGAGATATTTTCTCCTGTGACAATGCTCAAATCTATTCGGATAATGCTTGCAATAGCTGCCCATCTGAATTATGAGATCGGGCAAATGGATGTAGAGACAGCTTTCCTGAATGGAGAGCTGATCGAAGAGGTGTATATGATACAATCTGGGAGGTTTACATCCACAGATGAGTCCAAGGTGTGCAAGCTTCAGAGATCCATTTATGGATTGAAGCAAGCTTTTCAGAGTTAGAACATGCGTTTTGCTAAGGTGATCAAAACGTATGGCTTCGTTAAGAATGGAGAAGAGCCCTGCATCTATAAATGGGCAAATGATCCAATTGTGGTATTCTTTATCTTGTACGTGGATGACATTCTCTTAATCGAGAATGACATCCTCGCACTACAGGGAATAAAAGTTTGGTTGTCATTGCAGTTCTCCATGAAGGACTTGGATGAAGCATCCTACATCCTAGAGATGAAGATCTATAGTGATAGATCTAAAAAGATGCTTGGATTATCCCAGTCCACGTATATAGACACCATGCTGAAGAGGTTCAGCATGGAGAATTCCAAAAAAGGCTATCTACCGATAGGCCATGGATTTCTCTCTCTAAAAAAGATTGTCCGACAACTTCTGAAGAGAGAGAGCGTATGAGTAGAGTCCCATATGCTTCGATCGTAGGATCTATCATGTACGCCATGATATGTACAAACCAAATGTGGCATACTCACTAGGAGTAGTGAGTAGATACCAATCTGATCCTGAAGAAAATCACTGAAAAGTGGTTAAAGCTATCCTTTAGTATTTGAGAAATACTAAGGACCAATGGTTGGTTTATGGCAAGTCAGATCTGAAACTTGTGAGGTTCACAGATTTCAGCCTTCAATCTAATCATGATGACAGCAGAAGCGTGTCGGGTTATATCTTTACTCTGAATGGTGGAGCTATCTGCTGGAAGAGTTCCAAGCAGCATACTGTGGCAGACTCTATTTGTGAAGTGGAGTACATCGCAGCATCAGATACTGCGAAGGAAGCTGTGTGGCTGAGAAAATTTATCACCGAGTTTGGAGTAGCACCCTCCCGCGATGGTTCAGTCCTGCTCTACTGCGACAGCACTGATGCCATAGCTCAGGCGAAGGAACCCAAAATACACCAGCAGATGAAGTATATTTTGTGCTGCTTCCATCTGATCCGAAAGATCGTGGATTGAGGTGACGTCGACCTTCAGAAGATCGACAGAAAGGAGAACCTGGCTGACCCCTTCACTAAAGCCCAGACGATAAAGGAGTTCGACAACCACAAGTCGAAGATGGGTATTAGATACTGTGCCGAGTGGCTTTAGGACAAGTGAGAGTTGTTGAAAAATATGTCCCAAAAGTCAATCGTCAAGCTATTGATGGTTGAGCAACCAAGTATGATAATTGATTTGTTAATAAATAAAATATATTTGGCATTTTCATCATAAACATTCATCTTCTAATGAACTCCATTGTTATGATGAAGTCCTTAGGACTATTTAGATTCGATAAAGAGAGGATTTATCGATTAGTCATTAAAACTGTTCATGACCAAATGATAGGCTGTTAATAAGGACGACAGCTTCTATCGAGCATAGGTCGCTGTAAGCCATATGGGTTGGTTGTCCTCTTAACCAAAGAGTATGAAAATACTGATATGGCATACAGGTGAGATGTAAGGATACATCATCATTGAACGTGACCAACTCCAGAGTATTCTACTGTCGAGAATGTCTCTGATGGAATATAGATATATGTGTCCCTTAAACTTGAGATCACCTCAGTGACTTGCAAGCAACTCACTATGCTTTGGTACTGGACTAACCAAATTTTTAATTCAGTGATGGAAGGCTTCTGGGCATAGTCAAGTACTTGCAAAGTCAGAGTGTGATCGAAATGGGATTGACCACTCCAAGAGTTGGAGAAGAATGAGTCACTGTATTTCAATTTAGCAAAATCTTGGCCAAGATAATCCATCAGATAGATTTGATATTTTGAAATACAATGTGGACAACCTGATCAAAGTTGACAGTTGAACTCTAAGGTATCCTATGATTATTTTGGTCAAGGGGATGAATTATATGAAAATTATATCCGCATGGGTTCTAAGGATGTTGTTCTACACATTCGACCTATCCGATCGTCGGATACCATTGCTAGATGATCACTTTGATTGGTATAGAAATTTATTTCTGTACTATCAGCTTAGGTTCGGATCTATGAGGTCACATACATTAGAGTTCATGATCCGATCAGATGGTTGATCAACGATTAAGAATCATTCTACGATTAAATGATCAATACGATTGACATTTAACCTAGTGCAAGTGTTGCAGGAGGATTGATTAGCAATTTGATTGCTAATTGGCTTAATTTGATTAAGCCAATGGGCTGAGATTAAGTCTAATTGAATATGATTTAATTAAATTTGGTTTGGACTTGATTGGATCAAGTCCAATTGGTTTATTGGATAAGCCAAATGCAAGAAAAAAATTAGTCCTAGTTCAATTAGGACTTGGGTCAACCTAATTTTTAATTTGATTAAAAAATTAAATTAGATTTAAATCTAATTTAATCTGATTAAATTAGATTTTTAATTGAGTTAAGATCTATTTTAATTGGGTTGATCTAATTTTGGTTTGTTTTCGTTTAAGAAATCAAATTAAAACAAGTCATAAGATAGAATCCTAGTAAGACTAGGATTCCACCTTGCGCCACATAAGGCCCCCCCATGCCCTCTCTCTTATTCCACGCCAATCTCCTCTTATTTTATGCGACAAAAGTCCTCTCCCATTTCTTTCCCATGTCCAAAAGGTTTTCTCTCTTCTTTCATTCATGGAAAGTGGTTGTGGATCAAATCAAAGTAGGAATAAGTTTGGATTTCAAATTCTATGAGATAGAGTTTTAGAAATCCAAAACTCTTTCTTTTTTGCACTGAATTTATCTAGATTTTTTTTGAAATTTTTGTAGCTTTTAGGGAACACATTGTGCACCCTTTGCTAGTAGTCCATGCATGAAAATAAGGAGGAGGCCTCTTGGGCGCCCCTTATCTTGCCATGTTTGGATAAGCCTTGACTAGGTATTTGACCTAGACAAGGACTCTATCATATCTCTCTCTATAGAATGAGTTTCTTCATAAAATTTTTCAAGAACATAGAGATTTGAGAGACCTTTGGGGCATCCAAAAATCAGAAAGAAAGACCTTTGGGTTGTGGAGATATAATAGATACAAGACAAGGTGTCTCGGAGAGAGTAAAGAGAAGAAGAAGATGGTCTTCTTCTAGGCTTGTTAGTTTCATCTCTTTCCTTCCTTCATCTTGAGTTTTTCTGAGAGTGTCTCAGATCTAAAACTCCTCCTCCTACTTCTCATCTTTGGAAGAGCCCAAATCAAGAAGAAGAAGGTACCTGATCAACCATCGAAGAAGGATCAGCACAGTACTAGCATACTGTGCTAATTTCCTGAAGCAGAACTTCTGATCAAAATTCATGGGCTCGTGTGGATGACTCCTAGAGATCGGATGCATGTGCGGTTTGCAACATTATCTTCAAGTCCGGATCAACAAGGTTAGAACGTCTAACTTGCAAGGTAATTGATCTGATCTATTGTTTAATACATACATTAGATGTAGTATATAAACATGTTGATATGATCAATATATAGCTTATGCTCTATATATTTTAATTTTTGATTTAATGTTATGTAATAATTATGTAATAGAATCTTAGATCTAGAGATTCTCTAATTTTAGAAAATAAATTTTGATTTATTTTAGTCTTCCACTGCCTGATCTTGAAAAAATTTTAAGATCTAACCCTGAAACCCTAGATCTGGTTCCTACAGGTTTAGCAACACCCCGACAATTCTAGGCCAGTATCTTCATGAAGATAACGTGTGGAAGGGAGCTGACACCGCATCATCCTCAGCATTATAACTAGTTGATCAAAAAATTCTGTCCTATCCCCATCAGCTTTTAAAGTATCTCCGTCAACAGATTAAGATAAAGGCCCATGCATACATGAGTTATGCCTCTCAAGTACAGACTTTAATTTTAACAAATATATAGAATGGGTATCTGATTCAATAGTAATGGGCTAGATATTATTGTCTCGATGAGATTGTGGCCCTTACTCTTCAATCTGTAGAGAGTTTTCTTTTAATTTCTAATTTTCCTTTGTTACTCGCAACCCAGTTGGCCTCCATACTTCTTTAACTCCATGCACCTTCTTACCACTGCTAATTGGAGTGTATACAACTAATTGTTTTGACTCATCCTCATTGACAGAACTCTCCTCCCTAACAAAAATCTTAGTCTGAGGAGAAAAGTCAGAGCTTAGAGAGCCACTTTTAGATGTTGACTTTGTTGGCGATCTCTTTCTCTCCTCTTTCATTGGAGCTACCTCGAAAGATTCAACCTTAGCTGAAGACGAGGAACTTAACCCCATTAGCTGTACAATAGATTTCTCTACTTTACCTGTTAAGGGGGCAAATCTAGATTCCTGCCCTTTATCCAGCTTTTGTTCATTAGGCTTAGTTTTGGTCGGAGAGACCTTTCTTGCCTACCTTTTTGGTTGCATCCAAGGACCTGGGGGAGACCCCTCCTGATTCGATAGATTGAAATTTTTCTATGCAAAATCAGTAAGTGTTGAAGCAACTGGTACTCTTGTCGCCCAAATCTACGGACCAAAAACTTGTTTATTCCCGTGCACCTCCAATAGCAAAGAACAACACACTCCCCAGTAATCACAGTAATCTAACCACAAATATAACTGATTTCTGGCAAGTCTTCGTAAATGAATTCTTGCTAGATAGTAGTATCATTGATCTTCATCTTTGTATCCGGACATATAGGCTGATCAACTTCTATTAACAGGCAAACTTTAGCAAAACTCATTCTTGATGAGGTCTCTGTCCATTCATCAAGAAATAAAGGCTTTCCTGCTATAGACACAATTTTCCATATTTTTTTTCTTATCCCATAATTCCAGCGGTAGCTCCGGTAGTCGGATCCAAATTCGAGTCTGTTTGATGGCATCTCGATTAGGTTTAAAGTTTGACTGTCAGTCTTCCAAGGCAAGTAATTATCCTGCCAGTGACCAAGGTCCTCTAATAAGAACCTTCTACTTCACCTCCTCTAAAGATAGCCTAAAACATCAAGACTCTCTCAGAGACAGACGAAACCTAAAATTTTTCTTGTACATTTCACTAGAGGAAATCTGATTGCTATCTGCCGACCTATTTTTTTTTGTAGCCCAAAATGGCTCCTTCGAAGTTGTCGCCACCCCCGAAGGCAGTTGTTTACCTCCAGTGCCCACTTGTCGCTCCTTTTCACCTCTTTCATTCAAGGTTTCTGGCAAAACCCTAGCCACTGATTTTCTTTTCTCACTTATCTCACTCTTTCTCACACTAAACAAACTCTTTCTTCTATTTCAATCACCTTGATGATTATAACCCAACGTATTAAGCACAATCCAAAGGCAAAGGGTAGAAACTATATATTACAAATTTCAAGTTTCTTGTTTTATATCCATGAGGTCCCCAAGCATGAACCCTCCAATGTTGATCCATGCATGAATGAAGTAAAGACTCTCCCTTAGACTTTTCTTGAATCCTTTCACAAAGAATCCAGTATAACCAATCCTTTCTATCTTCCCTCTTGTCAAGAACTTTTCTTGACTTTCTTTCTTCCTTAGCTAAGAACACTTCTTGGCCTTCTCTTCTTAGGTGTCCAACTATTGGACGTGATGATCCCTCACAAGAAACCACATGGGCATTAGCCTTCTTGTTACATGAACAAGGGGCGTTAGAAGGACGGCGCATGAGGCCTCTTTTTTCACATGAATATGGGCACACAAATAGAGGAGGCATGGGCTAGTTATTAGCTGTCCATATGGGGCGTTAGCCCCCTATAAATAGAAAGAGAGGTGGCGTCAAGATTAGTTAGGATTTAGACTCCTTGATGTCAATACTTGACACAATCCAAGTTAGTTAGAAGTCTATGTGCTATTATAATTTGATTGTATCAACCTTTGACAAAATCCAATTTTTGATCAGTCAATCTTTGACTAATCAAACTCTTTTAGGGATTGTAAAGACTTTACACGTGCTAACATGCATATGGCCTAAACTAGGATTTCAACCAAATCCAATTAAATCCTCTAAGGTCTAATCATAAGTTCATGATCAATTTTTTTTTTTGTGTAATCCATTGAATTTCACATCTAGTCAGCAGTAGGCCCAGTCTTATATCAACCTAATCTAATTAGGTCCAAGACATATTCAGCCCATGCATTATACTTAATTAGAATTTTTTAATTTAATTTTTAAATTAAATTCTTTAACTCATAAGAACTTATAAGTCAAGATTGACGTCTAGCAACGTATCATGAGTATTCAGAAAATGTGATTTTGACAGAATATCAAAATATCCTTCTATGATGAGTTATCATGTAATTCAATCCTTCAATCACACAACATCCCAGATAGGTCATGGGCATAGAATCATGTCAAGTCCAAATACTTATCCATATATATATATATATATATATATATATATATATATATATATATATATATATATATATCTCGATTTGATAATGATGATTTAGTTGATAAAATATCAAAAACTTTTTCTAATATTCATCCTACTCTGACTAGACTTTCTGAGTCATCATCCTATGGACCACATAGGATGTTCTTATTGGGAATAGTGTCCCAAAGCCAATCGTCAGCCTGTTGACGGTTGTGCTCTTTGTTGTATTAGTATATAAATTATAAATAAATAAAAGTTATTTTGATATTTTTCATCACAAATTATTTCATCTTCTAATGAACTCCTATGTTGTGGTGAAGTCCTTAGGACTATTTAGACTCGACAAAGGAGGATTTGTCGTTTAGTCCTTAAACCTGTTCGCGATCAAATGATACGTTGTTACCAAGGATAACAATGTTTATCGAGCATAGGTCGTTGTGTGCCATATAGGTTGATTGTTCTCTTAACCAAGGAGTATGGAGACACTGGTATGACATACAGGTGAGATGTAAGGGTACATCTGTACTGAACGTGATCGATTCCGAAACTATCTCTACTGTCAAGATTTGCTCCAATGGGATATGGGTATAAATATCTCTCCGACCTGAGACCACCATGGTGACTTACAAGCAACTCACTGTACTTAGGCACTGGACTATCTGAATTTTTAATTCAGTGATGGAAGGATGCTGGGTGTAGTCAAGTACTTGACTTGTCAGTGCGTGTGTCAAGATGGAATTGACCACTCTAGTTCAGGAGCTGTGTATAGTCGTGATTTAGCAAAATCTTAGCCAGAGTAGTCTTAGTGAGGAGTCACAGGACTGTTTGAGTTGAGCATGACTCGGATGATCTAATCAGGGTTGACAGTTTAACCCTAAGTCATCCTAAACACAGGGGTCAAAAGGGATGAATTATACAGAAACTATATTCACATAGGTTCTGAGTGTTGCGATTGTGACTATTCGATCTATCCGGATGTTGGGTACCATTGCTAGATGGTTACTTCAATTAGTACAGAAATTGATTCCTATGCTACCGGCTTAGGTTCGAACCTGCGGGGTCACACACATTAGAGATTCCTATCTGATCTGATGGCTGATGAAGAGTCCTAATATTCGTGGACTATGAGTCCTATGTGTCTAGGACTCTGTGATCGAGAATCAAGATTTTTTGATCACGAGTCCCACACATTTTGGGCATCGGGGTCAAGAGTCCCACAGGTTTGGGACTCTTCGATCAAGGTTTCATATCGATGGATTTTGATACCCGATTGCCCATCGGATTTAGACTCAGTATTTATGAGAGGTTTAATTAGTGATTTATTCATTAATTAACTCAATTTGATTGAGTAATTATTTTTAGATCAAGTCCAATTGAATTGGATTCAGTTGGGTTTGACCCGATTAGGTTAAGAGTTGACCTAATCGTCAAGATGTTTTGATCCCTGATTTGATCAGGGGTTGGACTTAGTCAATTTTTTATTTGATTAAGATTTTATTGAGCCTAATTAAGTCTAATTAAGTTAGATTTAAATTAATCTAATTGGACCTAGCTTATTTTAATTAAATTGGTTCAATTAGGTTAGTTTAAAATGAGAAACCACCTTGACCCAAACTCCCTGCGCCACCTGATATCTCTGCGCCCATTTGAATTCACAAGAAGCAACTTCTCGTGAATTTTCTCTCACGCATAGCCCTTCCCACGCCCCACATTTGTGCACCATTTAGGTGGATAAGGATGGTTGGTTGGCCATTCAAATTCAAAAGAAACTTTGAATTTGAATGAGCAACCAATCCATGCGCCTTGTCCTTATCTTCTTTAGCGCCCCATATCTTACACGAGAAAGAGTTTCTCATGAAACCTTTCCATGCACAAAGCAGCCACGCACCTTCTCTTCTCACGCCAAGGTGGATAGAGATGAGTTGGTTTGCATTTGAATTCAAATTTGATTTGAATTCAAATGTGCAACCACTTATCTTTATCCTCTCACGTGGATAAGACACGTTTTGAATTATTTTTAAAAGAGGAGAAAGCTGGGGCATGCGTAAAAATTTTTTGAGAGAGAAAGTGGGGCGTAAGGAACCCTTGTGCATGAGTAGGAAGTTTAAAACATTCGAGAGAAAAAGAAAGAAAAGAAATAAAAATGGGCACAGGGTTTTCAGAGTGTTTCCTAGGGTTTCAGTCTGGGTTCGGGAAGTGAGTTAGTGAGCTACGAGTGTCGTGAGCCCACCAAATTCAAGAGAGAGCATCATCTACCTCTCAAGTATGTTTACTGATGATTCAAAGCATCCGTAGAATTGACAAACATCGATCGAAGGAGTTCGATCAGCATCGGCCATCTAAAGGGCTCTACAACGAGCTAGCACTCATGAGGAGCCGATCAGACCGGAAGCTTCGTGTGGATGATCCGCAGAAGTCAGACACATTGTGTGGCTACATTATGATAATCAGATCCTCTTAATGGTGATCAGATTGCGGCGATCGACTATCCGCACAAAGATATTGTGTTCTGAACACATAGCAGTAAATTGTTTACTGTTCAAATTTGAATTTTGAATTTAAATGCATGCATACTATATATCATATTTAGATCCTAGTATAGGATAAATATATATTAATTAATTATATTAATTAATAATTTTCACTATAAAATAGTGATTTTGAAAAAGTTTTAAAATTACCATTTTACCCCTACACTAAAATTTCACTTAAAATGGTATCAGAGTGGATTCTAAAATATGATATATATATTTGCATGCGTAGATTAAGTTGTAATCTAAAAATTTAAATTTAAAATTTAAAATTTAAAATTTAAAATTTAAATTTTGAAAGTTGTTCGAAATTCAAAATTTAAAAATTTAAAATTTAAATTTTAAAATTTGAAATTTAAAATTTAAAAATTTGAAATTCAAAATTTAAAATTTGAAATTTGGTTGAAATTTTAAATTTAAAATTCAAAATTTAAAATTCAAAATTTGAAATTCAAAAATTTAAAATTTGAAAGTTGAAATTTGTTTGAAATTTGAAATTCAAAATTTGAAATTTGAAATTTAAAATTTGAAATTTAAATTTTAAAATTGGTATATTTAGATATACTTGATCCAAGTAGCAAGTAATCTAATTAGGTTGGTTGCCATGGCCGTCTGGTCATAGGAGAAAAGTAAGGTTTAAAGACCCTCTCCTCCCATTCGATGGGGTCTCCTATGGCGATAGGGGTGCCGCTGTAATTATATCCCATGCAGATGAAGCAGTGAAAGGACTTAATTGTAAAGGTTCAATTGTAAAATTTATCATGAATGTGTTAGATTAGATCTAAAAGAATATTCATGATTTATTTTGATTGAGTTATTTTCTGTTATGAAATTAGCAATAGGATTGCTATTTATGAAATGTGCTGATCTATTTATGAAATGAGTCAACCTATTTAATGAACAGAAAATAAAACCTTTCAAATTTGAAAATTATTTTCGAAAAGTCAAACCCTGACCCATCAGCCCAAATACTTAATTAAAAGATTTAAGTATTGTTAAGTTGGTCTAGAATTGTGAATTGAGACCTAAGATAATTGCATAAACTTGTGGGTCAATGGGTTAGATGGATTAGGTCCATAATTGGATTAGACCTAAGGTTAGCTTAAAGAAATAGACTAAATTAGAGTAATTGGTCAAATCTAATCAAAAGTTGAATTAGATTAGGTCAAGGACACTCTAGACTCAACTCCAATAGTTGTAGTTGAATGGGTCCATGTCTTTAACTAGACCAAGATGGACTTAATTCATGGCTACGCGGTGGAACCCTATTTACTAAGTTAATCAAATTAAAACTAATGAACCGATTGGTGTCTAAGGTAAGTTCGGCAATTTGACCAGTGGTTCTTAAGTGGGAGCTACTCGCATTGATTCGATCTCTGATGAGTTAATGGCAAATCCCCACCACTGATCTCACTTACCTGGCCAACCTGGTGAGTTAGATTTTGATTAGATTACTTGGTGATTAGGGCTCACCCATGTCATTAGGTAAATCAGTGTGACTGATTTAGGTACTCCTAATGCCGACTTTAATTAAATCTTTTTTAATCTGACTTGGTGAAGTTAGTGGGAGGATTGAAATTGGTTGGTTAATTTCTTCTCTTCTATCCTTTAATAAAAATCCTCAAAAATTATTAGGTCTCAAAAATGATTAAGTTATAGTGATAACTAAGTCATAGCCTCCTATTAAGTGAGTGATAATGAGTCCATTAGTTTAATAATCACTGGAGGCCCAAAGGCCTGGTGCTTATTGACTAATGAAATTATTATTCATAGTATGATAATTTGATTTGAGTCTTTCTGATGGTGGTCCGGTTGGCCGACCAAAGTCGGACCTGATCATTTATTGGTCCGATTCACCAAATCAAGTCATGTTAATGGTTGGACCTAACCAGATCTTTTCAATAGAGGCCAAAGCCTACTGATTAGGTTCTGGGACAAAATTGATTACTAGAAGTTGTTTAGAGAAACAACTGGTTATGAACCTACCCATAGATGCACATAGGTTGACCAACCAAAGTTGGGCTCGTGTGTAGTCTGTGTGGATTCTAGTACCCACTAAGGAATTAAAGTAATTCCTCGAATTGGAGGTTGAGACTACCAATTCGTAAAATTATTGGGAGAAACTTTAGACTAAAGTCCAAGTCTTTAGTATTAATAATTTATATACTAATAGAGGTCTAGTTTTTCTTTATGCAGCTATGGCCACTATCCTGTCACTCCGATCATTATTAGATAATGACAAGCTCATGGGATCGAATTTCGATAGCTGGTATCGAAAATTAAAAATCATCCTTGAGCATGAGCAGATCCTTTGGGTAGTAACAGATCCGACACCCGAGGAGCCAGCCCCGAATGCTTGAGGGACGGTCCGAGATACTTACCAGAAATGGCTCAACAACCATACCACCATTTGATGCATAATGCTGGTGACAATGAATGATGAGTTCAGCCGCAGGTTTGAGAACGCCCAGCCGCAGGAGATGCTTCAAATGTTAAGCGACTCTTTTGGCACGTCTGACGATGTTGAAAGGTACAAAACTAGTTATGCCATTTTCAATGCTCGGATGAGGGATGGGGCTTCAGTTACCGATCATGTACTGTACATGATCGAAATGATTGAGCGCCTAAGTAAACTGGGTTTTTTCTTGCACGAGCAGCTCGATAAGGATGCGATTCTTAATTCTTTGCCCAAGTCCTTCCTCCCCTTCCTTACTCATTTTCGAATGATAAAGCCTGCAGTGAACTACCACGGCTTGTTGGGGTTGCTGCAAAACTTTGAGAAGGACCACCAGCTCCATAAGGAGTCGGAGAATGTTGTGGGAGGGTCTTCTTCTGGTCGTCGACCCTTTAAGAAAGAAAAGAAGAACAAGAAGAAGAAGAATAAGAAGGTGCAGCCGCATGCTGGGACGTCTGCACAGAGTCAGACCAAGAAGCGCAAGCCCGACCAGAGCCAGGCAGAGTGCTTCTTTTGTAAGAAGCAGGGGCACTGAAAGAGGAACTATCCTCTATACATTGCCTCCTCGGATCCAAACAGACCGAAGAAGAAGCAAGGTAATTATATGATAACACCTTGCAACTTTTCCATATGTGATACTACTGCTTGGGTATTGGATACCGGAAGCCCTTATCATATTTGCAATTCGATGCAGGGTCTGCAGGTCAGTAGGAGATTTGATGACGATGAGAGGTTCCTGAACGTTGGAGATGGAAACAGAGTTTCAGTTCTAGCTTTAGGAATCATGAACCTTGTAATCAATTCTCAAAATATAATTCTGAGTGAATGTCACTATTGTCCAAGTTTTTTATTAAATATTATTTCTGTAGGCCTTTTGGTCATGTACGGTTATAAATTTTTAATAAAAAAAATATTTGCAATATCATTTTGAATGGTGTTACAATGTTTGTTGGACAACTAAATAATAGAATTTACTTACTATCACAGCCTGTTAATGTAGTTCAAACCTCCGATAAACATCCTAGAATAGATAATGTGTCAGAAGTCTATCTTTGGCACTGTAGGCAAGGTCATATCAATAAGAACAGGATAAACAGGTTAGCTCAAGAAGAAATTTTTGAAGTAGGTGATTGTGAATCACTTCCAACTTGTGAGTCCTGTCTTCTTGGAAAGATGACCAAGTCACCTTTTACTGGAAAAGGTGAGCGAGCCAGTGAACTCTTAGGTCTGGTACATTCTGATATATGTGGACCCATGAGCTCAAGTGCAAGAGATGGATATTTCTACTTCATAACCTTCACAGACGACCTACCAAGATATGGGTATGTCTACTTAATGAAGCATAAGTCGGAGTCGTTTGAAATGTTCAAACTATTTCGAAATGAGGTAGAAAAATAAACTGGGAAGTGTATTAAAACTCTTCGATCTGATCGAGGAGGTGAATACCTTTCCAATGATTTTCTGACATATCTTGGGGAGAATGGGATTCTCTCTCAGTGGACTCCTCCTGGAACACCACAGTATAATGGTGTGTCTGAAAGGAGGAATCGGACCTTGTTGGACATGGTTCGATCCATGATGGGGTTTGCTGGTCTGTCGATCTTCCTCTGGGGATATGCACTCGAATCGGTTTGTTACCTTCTAAATAGGGTTCCGAGTAAGTCTGTAATCAAAACGCCATATGAGATATGGATAGGACGTAAGCCAGTACTCTCGCACCTAAGGGTTTGGGGGTGTCTGGTTTATGTTAAACATTTAATTACGGATAAGTTTGGACCTAGGTCTGATAAGTGTAATTTCATAGGGTACCCAAAAGAGATCAAAGGGTATTATTTCTACCTAGCTGATGAGCAAAAGGTGTTTGTCAGCCTTAAGGCAATCTTTTTAGAAAAGGAGTTCCTTGGTGAAGGGACTGTTGCCTCTAAGATCGAACTTGAAGAAGTTCGGCAGGTGGAAAAACTGACACAAGTAGCTGAACCTGAATCGAATTTGATTAAATCAGATTCGGAGCCCATTGTTCCTGCACCCTTAAGGCGGTCTGGTAGAGTACCACGTCAACCGGACAGATACTATGATTTCTTGGTCTGGAACGGCGATCCTGTCGAACTTGATGAAAACGATGAGGATCCGATCACCTACATGGATGCAATGCAGAGATCTGACTCTGAGAAATGGCTAAAGGCCATGAAATCCGAAATGGAGTCCATGAAGGTCAATGATGTGTGGACATTGGTTGACCCACCCGAAGGAGTAAAACTCATAGGGTGTAAGTGGATCTTCAAGAGGAAGAGGGGTGCAGACGGAAAGGTGAAAACCTATAAAGTTCGTCTGGTTGCCAAGGGATATCGTCAACGTTATGGTATAGACTATGATGAGATATTTTCTTCTGTGGCAATACTCAAATCCATTCGGATTATGCTTGCGATAGCTGTCCATCTAGACTATAAAATCTGGCAGATGGATGTGAAGACAGCTTTCCTAAATGGAGAGCTGGACGAAGAGATGTATATGATACAACCTGAAGGATTCACATCCACAGATGAGTCTAAGGTGTGCAGGCTACAGAGGTCCATTTATGGACTTAAGCAGGCATCCCGGAGTTGGAACATACGTTTTGATAGGACAATCAAGATGTATGGCTTCGTTAAGAACGAAAAAGAGCCCTGCATTTATAAGTGGGCTAATGGTCCAGTAGTAATATTTCTTGTATTGTATGTGGATGACATTCTCTTAATCGAGAATGATGTCCCTGCATTACAGGGAATAAAGATTTGGCTGTCATCACAATTCTCCATGAAGGATCTGGGAGAAGCTTCCTACATCCTAGGGATGAGGATCTATAGGGATAGATCTAAAAGGCTGCTTGGCTTATCCCAGTCTACGTACATTGATACTATGCTGAAGAGGTTCAGCATGGAGAAATTCAAGAAAGGCTATCTACCGATAGGCCATGGAATTTTTCTCTCGAAGAGGGATTGTCCGACAACACCTCAAGAGAGAGAGCGTATGGATAGAATTCTATATACTTCGACAGTGGGATCTATCATGTACGTCATGATATGTACACGATCAGATGTGGCATACTCACTAGGGGTAGTGAGTAGATTCCAATCTGATCCAGGAGAGAATCACTGGAAGGTTGTTAAAACCATCCTAAAGTATTTAAGAAATACTAAGGACCAGTGGCTTGTTTATGGTGAATCGGACTTGAGACTTATAGGGTTTACAGACTCTAGTTTTTAGTCTGATCACGATGACAGCAAGAGTGTGTCGGGATTTATTTTTATCCTTAATGATGGGCCTATCTGCTGGAAGAGTTCCAAGCAGCACACAGTGGCTGATTCAGTTTGTGAGGTGGAGTATGTCGCTGCATCAGATGCTACCAAAGAAGCGGTGTGACTGAGAAAATTCATCATTGAGCTCGGAGTAGCACCCTCCCTTGTTGGTCCAGTTCTGCTCTACCATGACAGCTCTGGAGCCATTGCTCAGGCGAAGGAACCGAAGGCACACCAGTAGACGAAGCATATTCTGCGCCGCTACCATCTCATCCGAGAAATCATGGATCGAGATGACGTCGACCTTCAGAAGATCGATGGAAAGGAGAACCTGGCCAACCCATTCACTAAATCCATTGCGGTGAAGGAGTTCGACGACTTCAAGTCGAAGATGGGTATTAGATACTGCACCGATTGGCTTTAGGCCAAGTGGGAGATTGTTGGGAATAGTATCCCAAAGTCAATCGTCAGCCTGTTTACGGTTGTGCTCTTTGTTGTATTAGTATATAAATTATAAATAAATAAAAATTATTTTGATATTTTTCATCACAAATTATTTTATTTTCTAATGAAATCCTATGTTGTGGTGAAGTTCTTAGGACTATTTAGACTCGACAAAGGAGGATTTGTCGTTTAGTCCTTAAACCTGTTCGCGATCAAATGATACGTTGTTACCCAGGACAACAATATTTATCGAGCACAGATCATTGTGTGCTATATAGGTTGGTTGTCCTCTTAACCAAGGAGTGTAGAGACACTGGTATGGCATACAGGTGAGATGTAAGGATACATCTGCACTGAACGTGACCGATTCCGGAGCTATCTCTACTGTCAAGATTTACTCCGATGGGATATGGGTATAAATGTCCCTCCGACCTGAGACCACCACGGTGACTTGCAAGCAACTCACTACACTTAGGCACTGGACTACCTGAATTTCTAACTCAGTGATGGAAGGATGCTGGGTATAGTCAAGTACTTGACTTGTCGGTGCGTGTGTCAAGATGGGATTGACCACTCCAGTTCAGGAGCTTTGTACAGTCGTGATTTAGCAAAATCTTGACCAGGGTAGTCCTAGTGAAAAGTCACAGGACTGTTTGAGTTGAGCACGACTCGGATGATCTAATCAGGGTTGACAGTTTAACCCTGAGTCGTCCTAAACACAGGGGTCAAAAGGGATGAATTATACAGAAACCATATTCACGTAGGTTCTGAGTGTTGCGATTGTGACTATTCGACCTATTCGGACGTTGGGTACCATTGCTAGATGGTCACTTCGATTAGTACAGGAATTGGTTCCTATGCTATCGGCTTAGGTTCGAACCTGCGGGGTCACACACATTAGAGGTTCCTATCTGATCTGATGGCTGATGAAGAGTCCTAATATTTATGGACTATGAGTCCTACGTGTCTGAGACTCTATGATCGAGAATCAAGATTTTCTGATCATGAGTCCCACACATTTTGGGTACCGGGGTCAAGAGTCTCATAGGTTTGGGACTCTTCGATCAAGGTTTTATATCGATGGACTTTGATACCCGATTATCCATCGGATTTGGACTCAGTATTTATGAGAGATTTAATTAGTGATTTGATCGCTAATTAACTCAATTTGATTGAGTAATTATTTTTGGATCAAGTCCAATTGAATTGGATTCAGTTGGGTTTGATCCGATTAGGTTAAGAGTTGACCTAATCGTCGAGATATTTTGGTCCCTGATTTGATCAGGGGTTGGGCTTAGTCAATTTCTGATTTGATTAGAATTTTATTGAGCCTAATTAAGCCTAATTAAGTTGGATTTAAATTAGTTTAATTGGGCTTAGCTTATTTTAATTAAATTGGTTCAATTAGGTTAGTTTAAAATGAGAAACCACCTTGACCCAAACTCCTTGCGCCACCTGATATCTCTGCGCCCATTTGAATTCACGAGAAGCAACTTCTTGTGAATTTTCTCTCATGCATAGCCCTTCCCACGCCCCACATTTGTGCGCCATATAGGTGGATAAGGATGGTTGGTTGGCCATTCAAATTCAAAAGAAACTTTGAATTTGAATGAGCAACCAATCCATGCGCCTTGTCCTTATCTTCTTTAGCGCCCCATATCTTACACGAGAAAGAGTTTCTCATGAAACCTTTCCATGCACAAAGCAGCCACGCACCTTCTCTTCTCACGCCAAAGTGGATAGGGATGAGTTGGTTTGCATTTGAATTCAAATTTGATTTGAATTCAAATGTGCAACCACTTATCTTTATCCTCTCACGCGGATAAGACACGTTTTGAATTATTTTTAAAAGAGGAGAAAGCTGGAGCGTGCGTAGAAATTTTTTGAGAGAGAAAGTGGGGCATGAGGAACCCTTGTGCATGAGTAGGAAGTCTAAAACTTCCGAGAGAAAAAGAAAGAAAAGAAATAAAAATGGGTGCAGGGTTTTCAGAGTGTTCCCTAGGGTTTCAGCCTGGGGTTCGGGAAGTGAGTTAGTGAGCTACGAGTATCGTGAGCCCACCAAATTCAAGGGAGAGCATCATCTATCTCTCAAGCATGTTTGCTGATGATCCAGAGTATCTGTGGAATCGACAGTTATCGATCGAAGGAGTTCGATCAACATCGACCGTCGAAAGGACTCTACAACGAGCTGGCACTCGTGAGGAGCCGATCAGATCGGAAGCTTCGTGTGGATGATCCACAGAGGTCAGACACACTGTGTGACTGTGTTACGATAATCAGATCCTTCCAACGGTGATCAAATTGAGGCGATCGACTACCCACATAAAGGTACTGTGTTCTGAATGCATAGCAGTAAATTGTTTACTGTTCAAATTTGAATTTTGAATTTAAATACATGCATGCTATATATCATATATAGATCTTAGTGTAGGGTAAATAAATATTAATTAATTAGATTAATTAATAATTTTCACGGTAAAATAGTAATTTTGAAAAATTTTAAAATTACCATTTTACCCCTGCACTAAAATTTCACTTCAGTTCTCTCCCCTTACAAAGAGTGATTGATTTCTTATTGGCTAGTCACAATTTTCATACACACTTCACCATATATAGAGCATTCCACACATATCTCAAAGAGTCATGTTAAGATATGAATCAAAGCTTAGATCCATATACATAAGATACCATGGTAATGTCAGATTTAAGGATCACTTGTACCACTCCTATTGGAGAACTATCTTTTG
Source organism: Elaeis guineensis (assembly GCF_000442705.2). Classification (NCBI taxonomy): domain Eukaryota; kingdom Viridiplantae; phylum Streptophyta; class Magnoliopsida; order Arecales; family Arecaceae; genus Elaeis; species Elaeis guineensis. Next base: position 93,982,092 of record NC_026001.2, on the reverse strand, counting down.
ACATGTTAGTAAGACTCCATCAAATATTCTCTCTATGGATCAATTTAGTGAACTTATTTTCTAATGAGCACCCACATCCTTGTATTAATGTCTCCACATAAGTAATTGTGAGATCAATCATCCTCTCTATCGAGCATACATAGGATGTATCAGTCTTATCCGTATCATTGATCCCTGACTCAATGATCTTATGGCTGAGAATATTTTAGATTAGGGCTATAAAGATTTTAGGTCTTATTGACATTATCTCATCATGACTCTAGAATCATTGTCCTAATCTATGGGGTTCGTCATAATCTTAATTAAGAAATAAAGTAAACGATGCAATATATGATGAAACACAATGCCTCATATTATTATCAAGTAAATAATATCATGTACATAAGTATGGAGAATAAAACAGAAAAGTTTCATCACATCATCCATATGATTAGCTTATAGGATACTATTCTTTCAACAATAAATTAATATCAATGGAAGAAGAGGGAGGGACCCATCTGGCCTTGGGATTTCATCCTCTCCAAATGATTAGAGGGCCCCCCACACCTCCTCAGTAGACATCGAGTGAGTTAGGGTCTCATTCTTCTGATCGAAGATATGGATCATGGACTGAGACAGCTGAAAGGGGGTATCTTCATCCAAAGGCACCATTCAAGATCTATCTCCTGAACTCTTCACCGTCATTCATCACTCTATCATAACTCTCCCTCAATTGCCTAATGTCATTGGCAGACCTTCGGATCATAGTGGACTGGTGAAAGAATCTAATATTTTGGTCATCCTTCATGATCAACTAAACTCTTGACTTTTGCCTCCATAACACAGAGCATTACCTCCTTCGACCTGTTACTCCTCAATCATCGGTCCCTCGACCCTTGCATACTTTCAAGCTCACACGAGGAGGTCGGCATAGTTTCTTGAGAATTCTTATTGGGAGAGGAAATGAGGCAAGTATTGCAAAGTTCTTGCTTCAAAGCAGACATTGCAACCAACTTGTTGAGGTTGCAAACTTCCAAGGTGGTTGCATTGAAATGCACTAAGTGGTCATGCAAGGTCTCTCCTTCATGCTATTGGATTGAGAAGAGGCTATCTAAGTTCATTGGTTACATCCTACTGCTGTCAAAGGCTGTCTAGAGTATCACACTCATGCTGATCTCTTGAGCATAGCCTGAAAGGCAAGATAGAGGAGGGCATTAGATGCCCCTGAAGTATCACGAGAGCTTTATAGTCCTTGAGGTGGTCCAGCAGATCCAAGGAACTATCATATGGCTTCACCTGCAACATCTTGAACTAAGCTGAAATTAGTTCCTCTAAGATCCATTGAGAAAAGGGAGGGCATGAGTTGAAGCTGAGATTGTCATCCTATCACAGACCTCCTTCTTGCAATGCCTCGAAGCATCGATTTATTTCATAGATCTTCTGCTTGAAATCCACCTTATATCGGGATGCATTTGACCATTGGGAATAGTGTGGTGTCGAATCTCCTATGAAGGGTTGGAGAAATGTTAGTGCTGATTTTTGCCTTGAAATTCGATGATGAGAGTGGGAACAGTAGATGATAGGTTCATGGTGATGCGACCGCTATGAGGGTGAGCTCATCCAAGATTGCCAACTATGTTGGGAGGGAGCCTCCTATTGAGCAGGCTCTTGTTGTCGTTACTTTTCCACTGTCTGTTAGAGTTGTTGAATGGTAATAATCAATGCTTGGACCTGCTTCATCAGGATATTAAACTATTGGAGGTCCACCATTACAGTTACTTGAGACGGCCCCATCTCTAGCTGTTGTGCATTTCGCAGACTCCATTGAGAAGATTATCGATGTGAGGCATTAAAAGTATTTTTGAACCCTAGTTCTCACTATCTCTCTTACTTTTTTAAGAACAAAAAAGTCCTTCCTTTAACACCAATTTGTTGTCATAAAGCTCCAGGTTAGTAAGGCTGAAGTCAGTCTCTTATTTACGTGGATGAGGTTGCTCTCCCACCGATCTGAAATCTGATGACTAACTGGAGCACTTTTATCTTAGAGCACCTAAAAAGGAAGTCCACATTTATCATAAATTTTTTGATGGAGGATCCTCCGATGCTTAAGTTAGCTGAAGTTTAAGAACAATAGAAAATAAGAAAGATGGAGAGAATGAGACTCTCTAATTCTGGAGAATGATTAGCAATAACTTACTTAAGGATCCCCTTTCTCTCCCTTTATATAGAGGGAGAACAGTCAATCATTACCAATGAATTTAATAATGGAATCAGAGAATTTGCATCTACTTAATTGAAGATCATGGGCATTTGTTATGCGTATTAAAGATAAGCGCATGATCGTGGGTGTTATGCATGATAATCCAGCCTATGTGCGCACAGTTAAAGAAAATTATCTCAAGATTTCTGACAGTTCAATTGAGATAAGTTATCGATCGAATGGATCAGCCATCGGTGAAGCACCAAGGTGAGACCTCGGTCAAATCTAAGATCAGTCGGATTTGCCTAGGATCATCCATCCCGAGGTCAATATATAATTGAGCTCTAGATCAGCCCAGAGTTAGACTCTAGATCAGCCTTCATTCGACACTAGGGGTCACCTCAATGGTTTTAGTAACTCCAATTCTTGTGGTAATATAATCCCGATGTGGAGCTTCTTAGTTTCTTGGCCGTCAAACGTATTGAAGTAATAAGATACCTTCTCATCCACGGGTAGGACTAAGTCGGGCTAGGTGAAAAAATAGTTTACTCCCCAATAGATATGAATATGGATAGACTATTATTCGATCTATATCTAAATATTCAATTATATTTGTAATAATATTTAATTTTATATAGCATTTATGGATTTTTAAAAAAGCTATATAACCATATTAATATGCTTTACCATCTATTTAGTAATATTTTTGATTTCTTGATTATAAAATTTAATTACCTAACTTATATTTATTTTTATATCTATATTTTTAGTATTTGATTTGTATTCATTTTTATATAATATATATATATTAAATAAAATAAATATAGTTATGGATATATTGATATCCAATTGATCCCTGCCAATATGTTGCAGACTTTTTGTGGAACAAAAGGGGATATTTGGTAGCATATAATCCTAACAGGATTACATGTAATTTTACAATAAGTAATTAGATTATATTGTTTATTTCACCTAATTTTACAATAAGTAATTAGATTACATTGTTTATTTCACCACTTTCACGGGCAATGTTGCATTACATGCAATATAGCATTACCTCAAAAAGAGGTAATATGATTGCTTAGGAAGAAGGTGGCTATATGATTACATATAATTTTGCAACCCTATAATCTTGCAATAAGATAATTTTAGGATCAAAATATCTCCATCAAATAAATTATTTCTGGATTAAACCTCATATAAATCAGAGCTCTTTTCCAGAATAATACAAAAAGAAAAATTTAAATATCAAAATAATTCAAAACCAAACTTTTTTACCAAACTAATGTAAAAGAAAAAAATGCCATTTTGAATGGTGTTTTTTCCTCCCTCCACGTCACCCTATTTTTCACGATGGCATCGTCCCAAAAAAAAAAAAAAAGGAAACGCCAATTGAAATGGCGTCTTTAAAAATGCCATTTTGAATGGCGTTTTTAAAAACGCCATTCAAAATGGCGTTTTTAAAAACGCCATTCAAAATGGCATTTTCAATTTTTTCCACCAAAAAAAAGGGAAAAAAAAGGAAAAAATGGTGTTTTTCCACAGAGGTCGACCCATGAGTCGACCCCCAGGCATGAGTCGACCCATGAGTCGACCCCTGTGACGGGATTGTTCCTCAACGGCTAGTTTTTAACCCATTTTAAGTACTTTTAATGCTCATTTAATGTGGTCTAACGGCTCTATTTTAGCCCAGAATATTTTTTACTATTTCTTGAAGCTATAAAAGGGATAAAAAGGTAGGAATCATCAAGAAGAATCAACAAGAGAGATTTTGAAAAAGAGATTTCAGGCAAACTTTTCAGCCCTAGCAAAAGCTCACTCAAAGCATTCAAAAAGCCTTTAATCCAAGCTCACCAACTCCTCAAGTGCACATTCAAGTCTCCAACCACTTTGAAAAAATCAAAAAGGATCTTCTTCTTCTTGAGTAAAGTGTATTTAAAGTCTCATACGCTCATTAAAGGAGCTTTCTCTGTACTTTTTGTGCTATTCATTGTTATACTCTGTTTGAGTTAGTGTTTTTGCTTTGGAAGGGTTCCAAAACAAGGGAAGGTTGATCCAAACCTTGAATCGGAGTGTATTGGGTTGGCTTGTACCCGAAAAATAAGTGGACTAGCTTGGGATAGCTAGAGTCGGAGTTTTCGATATTTGTATTCTGGTTGAATACAAGATTAGTGGATTAGAATTCTCAAGTAGGAGCTTGGGGAGTGGATGTAGGTGCAAGGTTGACACCGAACCGCTATAAATCTTTTTATTTGTGTTGTGCCTAATTGCTCTTCTTTGACTCTCCATTATTCTCTTGCATTCTTGTATTTAGCCATTAGTCTTGAATTAACTTTACTCTCCCAAGTTATTTAGCTATTGTCAAATATTTTTTCATAAGACATAAGTTAAGCATAAAATTTTTAGAAACCCAATTCACTCTCTCCTCTTGGATTGCATAGCTGGGCAACATAAATTAATTTAAATATAATTTTTTAAAAAATATTTTAAATAAAAGAACAAAATACGTAATAGAATGTCAAAAAGATAAAAATAGAAGAAAACTAAAATTAAAAAATAAAAATATAAAAATTATAAATTAAATTAAAAAAAATATATCATAAAAGAATAAAATTAAATTAAATTAATTACAATTTCTTTTTTAGGGTATTTTATAAATGTGACTTAAAAAAAATTAATTTGAATTAAATTTTGATCAAAAAATAAATACATTAAAAAGTTAAAAAATGAGGAAAAATGTGGAAAAAAAATTTTTAAATTGAACTTTAAAAAAAATAATTTTTTTTTAAATTATTGTAAAAAAATTATCTGAAGAAAAGAAAAAAAATTGTAAAAAAATAAAAAATACCCTAAAAAAGAAAGAATTTCATAAAAATAGAAAGAAATGAAAGAAATTAAAAAATAATATAATTGTAAATTTGAATAAAAAAATTAAATATTTAATATGAAGTAATAGAATGTCAAAAAGATAAAAATGGAAGAAAACTAAAATTATAATTTTAAATTATAAAAATTATAAATTAAATTAAAAAATATATCATAAAAGAAGTAAATAAAAGATAAAAAATGGTAATAAAATAGAAATTATAATTATAAATAAAAAAAAATAACTTTAATTTAAATTAAAAATTATCATTCAAATTACTATCCTCATTAAAAAATTTAAAAAATTAAAAAAAAATAATTATCATTCAAATTACTATCCTCATTAAATTAAAATTTTTAAAAAAAATATAAAAAAAATAAATTTAAAAAATAAAATTTATCAGAAAGAAAGCCAAGGGATCGACTCACAGAGTGTGGCAGTCAAAAATTTTGCATGCCGTTAAGCCCTTTTAGCCATGAGTCGATTCATGGGGTCGACTCAAAAATATAAACTTATTTTTCTTACAAAATACGCTTCCAAAAATATTGAAATTACCTCCAATAGATAACACATCTTTTGTTCTTGCTTTTGAGACTTCCAAATCAGATCTGATAAATGCTTTGTAACTATTAAAATCAATTCAAAGAGCAACATTCGATATATTATTATTTACGTTATAATTTTTATAATCCTTTCAGCATAACTTTTTCTCTCCTAATGTTCTGAGATACGTTCGAGTATGTGTATCCATATGCACAAATCATAATATCCGATCATTTGAAATTAAATAATATAAAATAAAATCAATATTTAATATTATTAAATAAAATAAAAATATCAAACGTACAAAAGAATAGTACAATAAAAATATAAAAAATACTAAATACAAATATAACAAAGACTAAGTCCCACAAGGACGTCGCGGCGCCCGTGGTCGCTTGGACCTTCTCAGGAAGGTCCTCGCCGGCTGCTCCTGCTGTGATGGCTCCTCCCCTATATCAGTGGAGGAGATCTGCTGATCATGCTGCTCAGGAATAACTGATGCTGTCGGATCATCTACAGATTGAGAGACTCGTTCAACTCTCTCATCTGGATACACGGATGGACCTGAAAAGAAAGTATCATACTCATGTGGCCAACTGGTACCCGATAATGTCATCTGAGGGATGTAGGAAGAAGAAGACGCTGTCATCTGTGGATGAAAAGGTGGTGGCATCTGTGCAGCATCGAATGATGACATATGTGGAATATGCGGTGATGGCATATGTGAAACATATGGTGACGGCATATAACTCATATCTAGTGTCCGAACTGCTCCATACCAAGGCGCACAGGTATGTGGATCAACACCAATCGCCATCAATGTTTCGAAACTTATTCTCTCTATCTCCTGCAATATCTGAATCCGCTCGTCCTCATCAGTCGTAGATAAAGCACGATGAGCATCCAACACGAGATCTGACATAGAATCAGTCTATAAAATAAAAATAGAACAGTTAGTATAAAACAGTCAGTATAGTGTAAAATATAAAATAGAAATATAACACAAATAACATGAAGTAATTTTCATAATCTTACCAAAAGACGCACAGTAGAACTCTCGCCCTCGTATCCAGAAACTGCATACTGAGACTGTCCAATGACTCACACCGTAATGCTTAAAAACCAAGCCATGTAGTCATCAGTATATGAACGGCCTCTCAAAATAGGATCACCATGAACAATGTGATCTCGACGTGCATCTCAAATATCGATATACTGTGCATGTCTGATACGCCAGTCAATTCGAGCTCTCCCTCGTCGATCAATACGATGAAGTCTCTGGCTGGTATCAAACTGCTCTGGGATGCCCTGAGTCTGACCAAACTGCCGCAGGACACGATCGGGAAGATGCCACTCTACCATATCAAAATAAATAAGTGGCACCCTAGCAGTCCATATGTCATGTCCAACTGTACACATCGCGGCAGTATAGCCAATATCCCATCTGTATATGGCTCCCACAAAAATTGATATAGTTAAAATAAAAAAAATTAGTAAGCTAAAATTTTAATAGATTATGAATACTGTAAAATGATATTTGTAAAAAATTTAAAATTTATCCATCTAAATGTATCAACTAATGTATCCAACTGGCACCTATAAACCCGTGCCACTCTTGTCGATACGTGATGAACGTTGAATGCAACGTTCCATCTGTTTCACAATGTACTAATATTAAATAAATTTAAAATAATAAATTTTAAAAAAAAAATATTCGATACCTGTATCCCAATGGTCCGTCTAGTCTGAATGGAACATCAGGATCCTGCTGCTCTGATGGTATCTCGAGCAACTGTCGTCGTAATGGACTGATAGTCGGCATACGCTTCCATACCCAAATCTGCAAATTTTAAAAATTAAATAAATGATATATCCAATGTAAAATATATCCAATGTAAAATTTTTAATTCACATACCTGTAATAATACAAGATAACCGCCAATCTTGCTCTGATCAGCATAAGAACCCCGACACATAGCTCGGTATAGGCAAGCTAGTACTGCACTGCCCCAACTGAGTCGACGAGCAAAGTCTAAATCCTCTAATAATGGCAAAAATATCAACTTCATCTTATTCGATGAAGTATCAGGTAACAGGACACCACCTAACAACCACAGCACCTGACCCCTAACATACTGTTGCACCATCTCCTCTGGTGCATCATCCGCAATATGAAAATATCGATAACGATCATCCAAACACTCAATCCTGAGTCGTGAATGATCGAAAAAATATGCGTCGAGCTCAAACCCTAACAATCGCAAGCACAAAGCCTGCCACTCTGGAATGGTAAGTATGGGATCAACTCCGGTAACTGGATCTCCATCAACTGGTAGTCCAGTAAGAATGCTGACATCCTGTAAAGTGATGGTCGCCTCACCAAATGGAAGATAAAATGTGTGTGTCTCTGGACGCCATCTCTCAAGCAATGCAGTAATAAGACCAACATCCATCTGTATACGACTAATCCGATATACTCCATAAAATCCCACATATCGTAAATAATCTAACACTCTATGTGGGATGTCCTCTGTCCTCCAAAAATCAGCATCGGATCGTAGAAGAAGACTCTTTTTGATTTTCTCAAGGTGGTTGGAGACTTGAATGTACACTTGAGGAGTTGGTGAGCTTGGATTAAAGGCTTCTTGAATGCTTTGAGTGAGCTTTTGCTAGGGCTGAAAAGTTTGCTTGAAATCTCTTTTTCAAAATCTCTCTTGTTGATTCTTCTTGATGATTCCCACATTTTTGTCCCTTTTATAGCTTCAAAAAATAGTGAAAAATATTTTGGGCTAAAATAGAGCCGTTAGACCACATTAAATGAGCATTAAAAGCACTTAAAACGGGTTAAAAACTAGCCGTTGCGGAACAATCCCGTCACAGGGGTCGACTCATGGGTCGACCTCTGTGGAAAAATATCATTTTTTTCTTTTTTTTCTCTTTTTTTTTGGTGGAAAAAATTGAAAATGCCATTTTGAATGGCATTTTTAAAGACGCCATTTCAATTGGCGTTTCTTTTTTTTTTTTTTTGGATGATGCCATCGTGGAAAACAGGATGACGTGGAGGGGGGAAAAATGCTATTCAAAATGGCATTTTTTTCTTTTACATTAGTTTGGTAAAAAAGTTTGGTTTTGAATTATTTTGGTATTTAAGTTTTTTTTTTGTATTCTTCTGGAAAAGAACTCTATAAATCATCTCTTTCTTCTACGCTCAAACCCTGGCCATGCTCTCCAACCTTGAATCGTTGGTCACTTGTGGCCGACAAATCCTGCCGTCCGAAGCTCTCTCGCTGGCTGACCCAGCATGTCTGACCATCAGGTGAGTTGTATTCTTTGCCTCACTTGAGAAGGAGATAAAAGAGGGTCTTATTTTTTTTGGGGGGGGTGGAAAGGGGGTCATGTTTTACGAACCCAGCCTCTGATATGCAGCAATCAAAGCGAGGGTTTGCAAATCCAGCCTCCAGTTAGTAGCCATTGGTGGCTGGGTTCACAAACCCATGCAGATTTGTGCCTGATATTGTTTTGTGCCTCATTGCTGCTAGATTTTTATTAAGATAAGTTAGCTTACTTTCTAGCTTCATTAGTCAAAGTATCTTGTTTGGTTTTTCAGTTGTTTTCAGTAATGATTTATGGCTGGTTTCTATACATTGATTATGCTATTGAAGTTGAATATCTGATATATATTGTGTTATTTGTTAATATTAAAATGTCTCTTGTTTTGTTGTGGTGGTAGTGTGATTAAAATGGATCATTTTTCGAAGGAGTTGATTCCACAATTGGCTTCTTTTGTTGCAATATACACCAATCTCCATAAAACAATGATGTCATTTGTTGGTTTACTGTATGCATTCTCTATTTAGTACTTGAGTGAGAGACGTGACAAGAGAAGAAGAGTTGAAGATGGATACGAAAGGCACATGATTAGAGAAATTAGCCTAAGATGAATTGTGTTTGATTCTAATTTGGCATGCATAGAGAACACTCGCATGGATAGGAGAGCCTTCCATCTTTTATGTGATATATTACAAACTATCAGGAGGTTGTCGAGGACAAAGAACATGTGTGTCGAAGAGCAGACAGCTATGTTTCTACATATATGTGCTCATCATGCTAAGAATAGAATAATTGAAAGATAATTTGTAAAAAGTAGGAAAATAATTAGTAGGTAATTTACAACTATCTTAAATTCTATTCTTCTTTGTGCTGAAATATTGCTGAAAAAACCCAAGCCTATACCTGAAAACTCAAATGACCATCGATGGAAATGGTTCAAGGTAATTATTCATGTACAAGATTTTATGTTTAGTATGACTTTATTTGGAGAGATATGACACTAATTACTTGTTTGTTTCATTTAGAATTGTCTTGGTGCATTAGATGGAACATTTATTAGATGCAATGTTCTTGAAATTGACAAGCCTAGATACCAAATAAGAAAAGGTGAGATAGCAATGAATGTCTTAGGGGTTTGTAGTCAAGATATGCAATTCATATATATCTTACCTGGTTGGGAAAGGTCAGCTGCAGATGGTAGGATTCTAAGGGATGCTATTTCAAGAGTGAGAGGTTTGAGAGTGCCCCAAGGTAATACTCATAAAATTAATTCATAATATAGAGCTGGGATAGCTTAGGTTAACGCATACCATCTTCATTTTTAGCTCTAACAAAATTTTTATTCATGGTAGGTTTCTATTACTTATGTGATGCCGAATACACAAATGGAGATGGTTTTTTAACTCCCTATGGGGGTCAATGATATCATTTGAATGATTGGAGACAAAATTATCAACCTACAATGGCACAAGAATTTTGTAATTATAAGCATTCATTTGCTATAAATGTGATTGAGAGATATTTTGGGTTCCTTAAAATGAGGTGGGCCATTCTTAGAGAGAGGTCTTTTTATCCTATAAAAATTCAAGCAAGAATTGTTTCCACTTGTGCTCTCCTCCATAATCATATTAGAAGAGAGATGACAATCGATCCACTTGAGTATGATGTGCCTGAAGTCCTTCTAACAAAAAGCATTGTTGGTGGAGAAGACGTTATGGATTACATAGCAGTTTCGGATGCTTGGACTCAGTTTAGAGATGAGTTGGCACAAGATATGTGGAACCGATGGAGAGCATCAAGAAATGCCCAAACATGAAGTTTGTATTTTAGCTTATCTTTAGGTGTTGGGTTATGTTATGTTGTAACATTGAAGTTGTATTTCAGATTTCATGGAGGCATTATGTAATGCTGAAATTTTAATTGTATTATGTCTATTCTTAAACTTGTATTAGACATATGATAATGCAAATTGAAGTTTGGTAATATTGTTTGTTATAATGGTTGAATATCTTTTACTTCTATTTAAATAACCTCTATTTTCTTAGACATGGACACGGATGGTGCTTCAAGTCAGGGGACAAACCAAAGTAGGAATAAGGGTGTGAAGCATCAATGAACTACATTTGAGGATGAGAAGTTGGTTGAGTGTTTGTTGGATCTGAAAAATGATCCCCTGTGGAGAGAGGAAGGGAACAAATTTAAGACTGAATTCTTCAAACAACTTGAGAAGATGATGCAGACTAAAGTGCTAGGTTGTACTATCAAGGCTATTTTTCATATCCAATCTAGGTATAGGTTGCTGAAACAACATTATTGTGCAATTTATGATATGATGGATGGTGGATCTGGATTTGGCTGGGACCATGAGAGGAAGTGCATCACTTGTGAGTAGGATGTGTGGGATGAATGGGTCAAGATAAGAATGATCAGCTTCATATTCTGAATTATTTATCATTTCATTGTTATCATTACTGATAATTCTTATGTTGGTGAATTATAACAGAGCCATCCTAATGCAAGTGATCTTCGAAATAGGCCCTTCATCTACTGGGAAGAGTTGTTCATTGTGTTTGGCAAAGATAGAACAAATGGCCGAAGAGCAGAAGACCCTTTTGATGCAACAGCTGAGATACTTGTAGGTGCCAGTGCCACACCACCCCTAGTAGATCTTGAAGAGATGGACATGGCTTTCAAGTCTGAAGGTCTTGACACACACTCCTCACACCCCTTACAGCCCTCACACCCCTCACACCAGTGTGCAAACACCAGCAAGTGTGCCTCAGTAGAGCTCGTCAAACTACTCAAAGACAAGGAAAAGGAAAGCTGCTAATGATAAAGTTATCTCTTTTTTGGCTGAAAGCATTAAGGAATTTGGCACAATGTGTCGGGAATCAAAGGATGAACTTTGCACTTTGACTAGTTGTTTCAAGCATCTTGCTGATGATGCACAGCTGAAGAAGCAAGTGTCGGAAGAGATTGCAAATATCGAGGACTTGGGTTTGTCTGTGCCACAGATTGTGAAAGCTGGTGGGATAATTGCAACCAACAGTGATATGTCCAACTACTTTTTCTTATTGCACCCTGAATGGAGGAAGCAATATGTGTGGGAAGTCCTCGGTCTCATCTAGGATGTCTTATCTCTGCAATTACAGTTTTTGGTATAACTTTGTTGTGTGATGGATGGTAGCTTTAGTATGGTTGGTATGCCCAGATTAAGGTAAACTTTTTTTGGTGGAAAGGTAAACTTTGCAATCTAACTTTTGTTCATAGTCATCATACTATGTGATGAACTATTACTTAGATTGACTTTGCCATATGGTATTGTTATGACGAAGCCCTAAGCTTATGTTATATGACTATTGACTTTTTTATGGTGCTGATATGTGAAAGGTGGTTATGATCATGAATTAATGACAGATTATTTAATGCACAATTTGTGTCTGCAGTCAATGGGTTCTTTGGTTATTTTGTTATGTTAGAACATCTTTATCTCTATGAATGGAACTCTCTGTCTCCTTTTTCTCTGCTCCGAATTCAACTATGATAAGTTCCCACGGTAACTCTCCTTCAATTCACCTTATGAACTGTTGATGCACTAGATTTGATCGATCTAGGCTTGTGATCTAATTTCTAATCTCTTTGAGATAATTCACCAAACACATTGCAGGCATAAATAAACAAAGACAAAGAAACCAAAATTTACGTGGTTCGGCACAAGAGGCCTACATCCACGGGGAGGAGGAGCAATCCACTATAAATCCATCCCGAAAAATAGGTACAATATGAGGTATAAAATACCTTTATTCGAAACCAACAAGAAGGAAACAGAGTATCGAATAGAAGGCAACCAAGATCCAATCGGATCTACCAATCTCAGCCTCGGCAATAGATCAAGATAAAATAACACCTGAGGTGAAGATACCTTTCTCAACCCTCAGCAAAAAATCAAGATGAATACCTCCTTACCAACCGAAGCAGCACAGGGTATCTGTGAAACCGAGAAGGAAGAAGACAGGTAGACCACCAACCGAAGACCAACAGAAGAAAGCCAGGAAGCAACCCGCACAAGAGCACAAGCGGGAGAACGGCCAGAGAAACAGGCCCGCACAAGAGCACAAGCAGGAGAAATAGCCAGAGAACAAATCCGCACAAGAGCACAAGCAGGAGAAATGGCCAGAGAACAAACCCGCACAAGAGCACAAGTAGGACAAATGGCCAGAGAGCAAACCCGCACGGGAGAACGACCAGGAAACAGGCCTGCACAAGAAAACCCTAGAAATTCCTCCGCATGCTCGAACCTGCGCTTCAAAAGAAAGATGGCCTCCTTTTTAAAGAAAGAAAACCTTCTCAAAATAGAGATTCATCCGAATTAGAATTCTCAACTGTCATGGGAGATATACAAAGAAAGAATAATTTGGAGCAATATATAACAATCCTCCTCCTTGCGACAAATATTATACCTTTTATATTAGATGTGGATAAAAAACTTTTATAACCTCCTCCTCACCACAAGCCCCACAGGGCATTACCAAATGCTTATTCCAACCAAGTTTAGGAAATTCCTGAACTTAATTGCAGGGATTGGTTTAGTGAACATGTCAGCTGGATTATGGGCAGTGTATATTTTTTGAAGTCTGACATCACCTTTCTCTACCAGATCTCTGATGAAGTGATACCTGACATCTACATATTTTGTTCGTTCGTGATACATCTGGTCTCTGGCAAGGTGCAAAGCACTCTGACTGTCACAATGAATGTCTAAACAATCCTGTTCGAGATCCAAATCCTGTACTAACCCTTTTAACCAAATAGCTTCCTTTGCTGCCTCTGTCAATACCATATATTCTGCTTTAGTGGTAGATAAAGTAACTGTAGACTACAAAGTAGCCTTCCAACTGACTGCACATCCAGAAAGAGTAAACACATATCCAGTCAAAGATCTTTTCCTGTCCAAGTCACAAGCATAATCTGAATCACAAAATCCCGTAACTATGCAATTACTCTGTATAGTGAATATCAATCCCAATTTAGAAGTGCCTTTCAGATATCTAAGTATCCATTTCACAGTTGACCAGTGAGCCTCTCCAGGCCTATCCATATATCGGCTTACTACGCTTACTGCCTGTGAAATATCAGGTCGAGTGCAGACCACGCGTACATGATGCTGCCAACTGCGCTCGCATATGGTACTCTAGACATATATCTCTCCTTATCCTCAGTCTGAGGAGAGTCTCTGACAGAAAGTCTAAAATGACTGGCAAAGGGGGTAGTGACAGGCTTAACTGTAGACATACCAAATCTGTCCAAGACTTTTTCAATATAACTATGCTGAGTAAGAAAAAATCTACCTGACTGCCTGTCACGAATAATCTCCATCCCAAGTATCTTCTTTGTCGGTCCAAGGTCCTTCATATCAAATGCAGTACTGAGCTCGGCTTTCAGTTTCTGGATAATTGACATGTCTTTGGCTGCAATTAGCATATCATCCACATATAATAACAAATAACAAAAGGACCCATCTGAAAGCTGCTGGTGATACACACAACTGTCATATGGAGATCTATTGTATCCATGGTCGACCATAAATCTGTCAAATTTACGGTACCACTGTCTTGGAGACTGCTTGAGATCATATAATGATCTCTTGAGTAAGCATACATGATCTTCTTTATTTGGAACCTCAAAACCAGGTGGTTGTTGCATATAGATCTGTTCCTCTAAATCACCGTGAAGAAAAGCTGTCTTAACATCTAGTTGTTCCAGCTCCAAATTTTGAGAAACAACAAAAGCAAGTAACACACGGATAGAAGAGTATTTGACTATAGGAGAAAATACCTCCTTGTAATCAATACCCTCCCGTTGATTGTATCCCTTTGCTACCAACCTGGCCTTATATCTAAAATCTTGAGGAGTGGCTCCTTCTTTCCTTTTGAAGATCCATTTGCAGCCAATTGCCTTCTCACCTTTTGGTAATTTGACTAACTCCAAAGTCTGATTCTTTTTTAGAGACTGAAGTTCTTCAACCATAGCCATGGTCCATTTATCAGCTCGTGAACTACTAATAGCCTCTTGATATGTGGTCGGCTCATCACCAATGGTGTCTACAACACTCAGAGCATAATAGACTAACTCAGCACAAGCAGAATCCTCAAAATCATACCTTTGAGGTGCTCTGATCTGACGCCTAGGTCTTCGAGTGGCAATACTATCAATTTGATTCTGATCTTGCAATGTCACCTCCTCCTGAGTCTGAATCTGTGCATCTGTCTATTGTTGATGTTCATTGTAAGTATCTTCACTTGACTGCCGCTGCTGTGATTTAATAGTCTGATCAATATCTACAACAGTCCTATCCTGCTGACCCCGATCCTGATCACTTTGAGAAGAATTAGGCTGTAGCTGTCTTAAAGCAGTGGCTGTCTCATGAAATGTCACATCCCTGCTGACTAGAAATTCTTGAGATCCAGGCTCTATGCACTATAATCTATAGCCCTTTACCCCATATGCATATCCAATAAATATGCACTTTTTAGCCCGGAGGTTCAACTTTCCATCTCTTACATATGCATAAGCTGGACACCCAAAGATTCTGAGTATTGAATAGTCTGCAGGTCTTCCTGTCCACATCTCTTCCGGAGTCTTCATGCTTAATGCTGATGCTGGAGATCGGTTTATAATATAGCAGGCTGTGTGAGTGGCCTCTGCCCAAAAATCTCTACTTAATCCTAAACTAGATAGCATAGATCTGACTCTCTCTAATAGTGTCCGGTTCATGAGTTCTGCCACACCATTCTGTTGAGGTGTATCCACTGTTGTTCTATGTCTAATAATGCCTTTTGACTTGCAAAAGTCATCAAATTCTGTAGAACAAAATTCTAAACTATTATCAGTCCGAAAAGTTTTCACCTTCCTTTCAGTTTGCCTCTCGACCATAGACTTCCACCATTTGAATGTTTCAAATACATCACTCTTATTTTTAATGGTGTATATCCAGACTTTTCGGGAGTAATCATCAATGAAAGTAAGTATATATCTTGATCCACCCTTGGATGTAATTGGAGCAGGTCCCCATAGGTCAGAATGAATATAGTCTAATATACCAGTTGTCCTATGCACGCCTGTAGTGAAGCTGACTCTGTGTTGTTTTTCAAATATACAGTGCTCACAGAATCCAAGTGCACCAATCTTCTGACCACTCAGCAGACCACGTCTGCTCAGCTCCTGTAGACCTCTGTCTAAAATGTGTCCTAGTCTCTGGTGCTATAAATGTGTCAACTGCTCAAGAGAAAATTGTACTGCTGATGCCTGACCAACAACTGTACTGCCATCCAGGTAGTAAAGGGTGCCACTTAATTTACCTCTCAATAAAGTTAATACCCCTTTATTGATAGTTATAGATCCTCTACCCCATCTGCCCTCATATCCTGCTCTGTCAAAGGCATGTATTGAGAGAAGGTTCTTTTTTAATTTAGGAACATATCTGACATCATCCAATATCACCATGGTATTTGAATTTGATTTAATTTGAATTGTTCCAATACCTTCTATACTACAGATGCCATCATCTCCAAGAAGAACAGTACCACCTTCACAAGATCTAAAGGAAGAGAACCATTCCTTGTGAGGTGTCATGTGGAAGGATGCTCCAGAGTCCACTATCCAAGTGTCAGCATGACTAACACTGCAGGCAGCTGTGAATACTGCATCATCTGATATACTGCTATGACTTCTTGAAGAAACTGCAATTGATACTGTATCAGAGATTGTTCCTTTATCCTTTTGTTCCTTTTCCCTTTTAGATTGTAGAAGTCTACACTCAGATTTTCAGTGACCTGGTTTTTTGCAATAGTGATAAATACCTGATCTTTTGGGCCTAGACTTTGATCTGTTTTTGGACTTACTTCTACCCTGTCCATCCTTTTTCTGTTCATCTCTATCTTTAACAGTAAGACCTTGAGCTGGAGTCTAAGCCTGATGCTGAAGCTGTACTTTTAATCTAAGTTCATTGGATAACAAAGTAGCTTCTACTTCTTCAAGACTTATTGTTTCTCTTCCATAAAGCATGGTAGTGGTAATATGCTCAAAGGACTTGGGCAAAGAGTAAATTAGAATCAAAATCTTATCTTCTTCATCTACATCGACACCAACATTTACTAGATCAAGCAGGAGCTTATTATATTCATCCAAGTGATCCTTAAGTGAAGTTCCTTCTGTCATACGAAATGTGTGTAATTTTTCCCTCAAATACAATCTATTAGTCAGGGATTTTGCCATATATAAACTGTCTAGTTTTTCCCATACACTTTTGGCTGTATCTAGTTCTACAACATTGCATAGGACTTTATCACTTAAACCTGAAAATAAGGTTCCTAGGGCTCTCTCGTTAATTTCTTCTTTAACAGCTTTATTATCTCCCGGGATTGAATCCAAACCCTTAAGGGCTTTTGCAACACCTTTAACCAACAAATATTTCATCCTTACCTTCCATAGTGAAAAATCTCCCGTGCCATCAAAGACGGCCACTTCATGCCTGATGGTGGTGGAGTGAGAGACAGACACCGGATCATTAGCCATTGAGAAACTTTGTTTCTTGTCACCAGCCATCCAAGTGCTCTGATATCAATTGTTGAAGCCACGCGCACCGGATTTGATCGATCTAGGCTTGTGATCTAATTTCTAATCTCTTTGAGACAATTCACCAAACATATTGCAGGCATAAATAAACAAAGACAAAGAAACCAAGATTTACGTAGTTCGGCACAAGAGGCCTACATCCACGGGGAGGAGGAGCAATCCACTATAAATCCGTCCCGAAAAATAGGTACAATATGAGGTATAAAATATCTTTATCCAAAACCAACAAGAAGGCAACAGAGTATCGAATAGAAGGCAACCAAGATCCAATCGGATCTACCAATCTCAGTCTCGGCAATAGATCAAGATAAAATAACACCTGAGGTGAAGATACCTTTCTCAACCCTCGACAAAAAATCAAGATGAATACCTCCTTACCAACCGAAGCAGCACAGGGCATCCGTGAAATCGAGAAGGAAGAAGACAGGTAGACCACCAACCGAAGACCAACAGAAGAAAGCCAGGAAGCAACCCGCACAAGAGCACAAGCGGGAGAACGGCCAGAGAAACAGGCCCGCACAAGAGCATAAGCAAGAGAAACGGCTAGAGAACAAACCCGTACAAGAGCACAAGCAGGAGAAACGGCTAGAGAACAAACCCGCACAAGAGCACAAGTAGGAGAAATGGCCAGAGAGCAAACCCGCGCGGGAAAACGACCAGAAAACAGGCCCGCACAAGAAAACCCTAGAAATTCCTCCGCATGCTCGAACCTGTGCTTCAAAAGAAAGATGGCCTCTTTTTTAAAGAAAAAAAAATCTTCTCAAAATAGAGATTCACCCGAATTAGAATTTCCAACTGTCACGGGAGATATACAAAGAAAGAATAATTTGGAGCAATATATAACATGAACAAATTAAAATCTATATTAAATAACTTATAAGTAGTTCCGGTTGATGAAAATAAGAAAGAAAATGTAATGGATGATTTTAGTGATAATATCATCAAAAATAGTTGGATTCTAAAATTAAATTATCATCATAGAAAATAGATAATAATCAATAAACAAAGATAGAGATATTTTGAAAAAATTATCTTATATTTTATATAATTTAAATTATATATTAAATATAATAATATAAAATTTTTTATTATTTTATAATAATATTATTATATATATCAAATATTATAATATAATTTTTTTTATTATTTTATTAAATAATTATATTTTTTTTTCAATCACGTAATCATAATAATATTACATATGTAATGCATCAAACGCCACCTAAATGGACAGGGGTAACGATCCACAGATCTATTTGGTATGCTTTGATAAACCCCATAAAAGCCCTGGATTCGATCTTCTTTGAGAGATCTAAGCGGGGATGAGGCTTCTCGGGTCGCTGCCGCTGTTTCGAAGGAGGCATCACCGCCTTCGCCTCGCCCGATCCCTCCTCCTCCTCGGCGCCGCCTCCACCGCCCTCCTCCTCCTCTGGATTTCTACCCGATCCGTCCACCCCTCCGACGACCTCCCCCACCTCCCCTCCGACGCTGCCGACGATGACCTCGATGACCTTCTCGTCCAGCCCTCCCGCCTCGGAGCCCAGGCTGATGGGCCTGGGTATCGGGAGGAGGAGGAGGAGGAGAAGGGAGAGATGGAGGAGGAGGAGGGCAAGGAGGAGCACGAGGAGGCGGTGGTGAAGGAGAAGGTGGAGAGTGGGGATCGCAGGCCCTTGTGCGCCTCCGTGGAGAAGATGGGGGAGGTCTTCGCTGGGGGATCCGAGAGGGAGAGCTTGAGGGTCCGAGAGATCATCAAGCGCCACTTCGATCACCATGGTACGGCCTAAATCTATCAGCTTTTTGTAGTTGTGCTGTTTCCAACAAGAATTCATCTAATGAAAACCAACTTCAGCTTTGTCTGCTAATTTTTCTATGGTTCATCAAGAGGAAACTGGATTTAGGTCATAATTGGTGAAGGAGAATTGTAGGAGTGGGAGTGATTGATCTCATACAGTTAGCTGGATAGAGTGGATGGCGTTGCTAATCTGTTAAGATGGTAGATGATATAGCTCCTACCTTAAATTTTGTTGGTTGAGGAGCATCAAAATGAAAAAAAATAATGGAGGTATATTTCTGAGAAAACAGCGATTGGAGCAAGTGTTGTGGGAGGACCCAAAGAGGCAAGCAAGTTTCCTTTTTGAAATGTTAATGTGGGGATCTGATTTCAAAGGTGGGTATTAAGGGTCAGTTTCAGCAATAGTAACTATGGTACCTATTATTAAACAATTAACTGTCTAATGACTTACTATAGTGACATGTAACAGTGTAACATGTGTCTTATGCAAGATATACTTCGACAGTTTGGGTCTAAGCAGTAACTAAAGAGGATCATAAAGTTTACACCAAGAAAAAAAGAGATCTTAAAGTAACAATAATATCTACCAAATCTGTTTTAAATGTTAGTAGTACCATTATAATGCTCATATTTGAATATATATTGTATAACAGCATCTGTCCTTATAAGATAAGAGAGGTAGGTCGAACCCATTAAAATCTTCTTGATGACATCAATTAGAACCACACCCCATATATTGGTTTATCAGAGCAGCCATTCATTAGGCTTGTTGATGGTATACTGCAGTAACCTTGCCTTGACACATGTATCCTAGCCTGACATTCGAGAGTTTGGTCTTTACCTCAATCTTTAGAATATCAATATGAATATTGATCATAACCTTAAAGTGCTAAAATTTCTAGTGAACCAGTTATGGTGGTTGGCAACATTTAGTGTTCATACTGCATTTATAGCAGTTGACACGCGCGTGTGCGCACACGCAAACATATATTTATAACGTTATCAATGTTAGTAATAGAACGGGGTTAGGTTGAAGACATTGTAACCTTTTTGATGTTACTTACTATAATCATTCATTTGTGATGTATATTGGCTCAATGCTTAGCTTGTTGGTAGTTTACCACAGTAATATGGATTTGACAGATGTTTGGTAGCCTTTTGTTCTTGATTTTGATATTTGCTAGCTGTATTATTTGGATTTACTGTTCGTCTGACTTGAAGAATGGATAATATATGCTTGTGTCTTTATTGCTTTTACAAGCCACCTGTTGTATATGTGCAATGCTTTCTTCTACATGTTTGAATTTCTGTACAATTTCTGCAAAATTTAAGTTAGTTTCATTTTTAAGACCTATAGAAACCAGAGTGTAATCTTTAATTTTTAGTCACAAGTTCCTTTGCTTGGTCATGCTTCACTTATTTGATGTTTTCCTTTTTGCAAAGGAAATGAGTGTTCAGTTCTAGCAACCAGACTCAATAATATATGAGCACCTTATCTGTACAATTTTTTCAGAAATACTACTATTGATGTATACGGACATGGACAGCATGCAACTGAGAGACACAAACTGAGTTTGGGCCTATAGCATGGCTGGTTGATGATATAATTTGCAACTGATTTTATGGAATGATACTCATCTAAACCATCCTAAAACACAGTGGAATGAACTTTGGTAATTTAAAAACCAGTACCCAAGTGCAGTCTATTTAAGTTATGTGACTGATGCTCTAGTGTTGAGTAGGCACAACGTGATTTATCAGATGGGTGTCCGTGTTCAATGTTCATTCATTTAATTAACTTGTCAGGAGCTGCTAGAGTCCGAGAGCTACCTCCACATCAGTTTTGCAGACAAGGTTTTGTGATAGGGAAAGCATCAGAAGCAGGGTTTGGAAATGAAATGTACAAGATTTTGACTGCTGCAGCATTAAGTGTCATGTTAAATCGTTCCTTGATCATCGGGCAAACCAGGCACATGGTTTCTCTCTCAAACTCTTTTTTTTTTTAATGACTTTGAGCAGTATCTAATTTAGGACCATTTTGTTCTTTGTCTAAATCACCTTAGCTCTGTTTTCTCTTTTTTTTTTTTTTGGTGTGTGTGTGTGTGCGTGCACCAAATTAGGCCTGTTTAGGCTTGGTCCCATCTCTTGGCATTTTCAGGTCACTGTTTGATTGTTATTTAGTGTATTGCTCAATTATTGGATTTCCTCCACTGTCTTGTTGCAGAGAACATAAGCTGTCAATATCTTAGCTGTGCTTGCAATAAGTGAAAGATGCAATAAATGAGCTCTAATAATTGGAAAGTATGTCCTTAGCAGAGATTTTTTTCCTCTTCTTTGACAGGGGATTGTATCCTTTTGGAGATTACATTTCTTATACCAACCTTTCATTTACTCTAAAAGAAGTCAAGCATTTATGGAGGAAGAATGATTGCGCTAGAAAATATGGAAGAGATCTAATAATGAGAGTGGATAATTTCGAACATCCAAGCGAAACAAATGTTCTTTGTAGTAATTGGAGGGCTTGGAAGCAGCCTATTATCTGGTAAGTCTTATTTCAAGTTGTGACATTTTCCAGCATAGTGATTGCAACCATAGTTGTATTCAAGGTCTGCTATACCAACCTGTATACTGTACCATAAGTTCGGTTCAACATATGACTCAAACTAGTCCATATCAGTCCAAACCAAGGAGAGCCCCTTATAAATTCCAGCATCACCAGAAACAAGAGTGTGTATCATGCTGTACCATCCTGTATCGCTTAGTTTCGGGTGGTACCATGATAAAAAGTGAGAAAAAGGGATTAGGAGCTGTCTCGGTATCGGGCACATACCATATCATGCCAACCATACCATATTGAACTGGTAACCTGTTGTACGTTACGCAGGACCAAGATTTCAGACCTTAGTTGTATTTGTGCATGCCATGAATGATGCATCTGTCTGATATTGCCTTTAGGAGCTTTTGTTAAGCATTTCATTCATTTGCTTTCAGGCACAGTAGAGGCTTGCCTGTTAAAAGACAACAATATCAGAAAAATATTTTCCAACAAAAAGTGGAAAACGCACAATCCCTTTTCCACATCCCAAATTCAGAGTCTTTCTTTATCACATATACATAATTAAATATGGTCTTCTCTTCTTTTGAACTATTTTATTTCCTTCTCCATTATTCATATTGCTAAACATCAAAAACTTCTTTTCTTTTGTTTTTTCCTGTAGAAATAGATGAATCAAACACATAGATACCGATAATTTTCACTCTTTCTCCTGTTTAACAGTTTTGTTTAACCTTCCTTCTTCTTTTGCTTTCATCCATTGCAACCAAATATGTTCTGACTACATAGTGATTGGAAAATATGTTTCTGGCATTGCTCTATTAGAAGGAACTGTCTTTGAAGTTTCTTAAGAAAGTTTTCCTTTGCCGTTTTCCATCTCTCTCTCCACATACACATATACACATATAAGTACACATATACATACACATACATACTACGTACATATACAATTACATATATGCACACAGAAACATACATATGAATTCCCCCCCAGGCCCTCTCTCTCTCTCTTGTGTTGGGCCCCTCATGTTCAAGACGACTAAGAAAATCTAGACTCGACAGTTGGAAAATTGGACATAGTAGCGTTCCAGACCTGGATGGTTATGAAGAACTCTGGATGGAGTCCAATTTTTCTACAACCATACTCCAGCTATTTCAGCAAATGCATATAACTTTGGACTTGGACCAACTTCATGAAATTTAAATTTCAGAAGTGACTGTTTGTGTTTGACTCATTTAAGTTCTGGGAGAAAACATTCCTTTTACTAGCCACCAAAATTCATCATCACAGAATACTTTGTTATGTACGAAGAATAATAGGGGTCCTCTTGACAGTGTATCTCAGAATGGCATTTAGCTTATTTTGTTTGTTTTACCTTGTTTATTTTTTTTTTTGCATGCTGTCTTGCATCCCATGCTTGCTAAGCAATCTTGTGTCTTTCCAACATCTTTGCTTGCAAATAAACAAATTTGACCATACATCATGCTAGATAGCACCATTATGTCTTGTTTAATTGCTAATGACAGGTTTCAAGGTGCAACTGATGCAGTGGCGGTGCAGTTCTTTTTGAAGAATATACATCCTGTAACAAAAAATGCTGCTTCAGTTCTCTTTGGACAGCCAGAGTCTCTTCAGTCCAGGCCTAATGTGTTTGGGGAGCTTATGCATGTCATCATATCTCCTTCACAAGTAGTTAAAGAAGCTGTTAATTGGGTCATAAGGGGAGCAGATCCAGATATTGCCTTGCACATGCGCATGCTGACTAACAGGTAGGATGTGTTCTTTAGTACATCCAGTTGTATTTGCAAGTTACTTTGATGTTCACACTTTAGGTTGCTTTCTTGCATGTTGCATGCTTCATGTTGCTTGAAAAAACTTTGGATTCACTTGCTAATGAATAATTTATTCAATATTTCATTGTCCTTTCATATGGAATCTAGGTAGTTGCGGTCTTGCAGAGACATGCTGCTCTAGTCACAAAGGATCTATTTAGCAATCTCATTCTCTTAGGATTCATGAAACTTAAAGTTCTTCTAGGAACTCAACTTTCATTCATGGAACTTAAAGTGCTTCTAGGAATTGAACTTTCATTCTTCTAATGTTGGGGAGCAACTTTTGTTTTTCGTTTGAACCAAAAGCTCAAACTTGGGTTTTAAGAAAATAAGGTCCTGTTTGGCCAAGCTTTTAGAGTATTAAAAAGTACTTTCAGACCCTCCAAAAGCAATTTTGAATGATACGGTAATATTTGGTAAAAAATCGGAAAGTTGTTTTGATTTTATCAGAAAGTTGAAAACGTCTATTTGGAAAAAGCTCCATTTTGAAACTTCCCCAAAAGTATTTTCTGACATTAATGTTGAAAAGCTATTTTAATTTAAATAAAATTTTTTAATGATCAAAATATCCACTAACAAATCTCATTACGTCTTATATCATATATTGAATAATAAATATTTTTATATTGAATAAATATTTTGAATTAATATTGAAATATTGATCAATTTGTTGGTTAATTTGAATTCACATGTACAACTCGCATGATCATGGTTGTTAAAAGAGAAATCAAAGTCTCTTAGGGATATATTATAAACATATAACATAATCTATTATAGTATTATTATATTATAAAATATAATTTGATATAATAATATTTAATAATAATATAACATAATATGTTATATTATAATTATTATTAGATTAGATTATAATCCATTGTATTATATTACATTATATATTACACCATAATTATAATAATATAATATTATAGTATAATATTATATATTTTATTCAAGTTATAAACATATAAGATAATCTATTATATTATAATAATACAATATAATATAATAATATTTTAAAAATAATATAATATATTATATTATATTATATTATAATGTATTATTAGATTAGATTATAATCAAAATATTATATTACATTACAAATTATATTATAATTATAATAATATTATATTATATTACAATATTATGTTACATTTATGACAATAATATTATATAATATAATAATATTTTAATATATTATATTATATTATTCTCCACTATATAATATTATGTAATATCTTTTATTGTCATTTTGTCATACCAAAAGTATTTTTTTATTTTAGTTACGAAATATATGTTAAAGTTTCAAAGTATCTTATAAACGTGGTTACCAAACAATAAACAGTTTTTTATAAAAATTTTATTTCTAAAAGCTCTACTTCTCAAAAGTTTTACTTCCAAAAACTCTACTGCCAACAGCAATCCCCAACAGGGCCCAAGTCAACCTAGTTTGGTTTTAGCTTGAGTGGGTAAGGTTTTCAACAATCATTTTGAAGTTGTATTAGCTTGTGTTTGGTAACCCTCTTCTCATTCTTTTGAGTGCTTGTTTCTTGCATCTTTGATAAACTCTGTTGTCCGTCTGCCATTTTTGGAAATCTGTGAGGGTTAATTTTTGGGCATGGAAGGGGCATGCAGACTTATTCAGATTTTTGTTATATATATATGAAGATTAAAGAATTTTTATTTGCCTCCTTTATGTAACACTTGATCTTTTTTGAAAATTTACAATTATGTGTATTAGTATGAGCTTCTCTTTGCTGTTTCAAAAGGTTCACTGATGACGAGATAATATTTTATTCGTGCACTATGGAAGCTTTTTGTTTTATTTTATTTTATTCTCTGAGCACATGGTGATGTTTTCAAATGAGTGCTACAACATGAACCAGTTTATGAAATCAAAATACGTAAGAGCTGATCTGGTACAATCTCTTTTGTAATCATTACATTGCAGAAGTCAAAAAGAGAATATTACTTAAAACTAAAGAGGAGGTGGAAACATCATTTTGTTACTTGTTGCATGGTATGGGTTAACAACTGGTTTCATTGGCATTTTTTCTTTAAGATTTCTCTTGTTGTCAATGCCTGTGAAATATATTCCATATTTGGTGATAACAGTAACATCAGCACTGGCGTTGGGCACATGTGATGCATGTAAGACAAATCATGGATGGATTTGATCTCCATCTGAGATGTAATTGATAAGTACATTGCCACTGTCTGAAACAGAGAGCAAGAACTGAACCACAAAGGGACATTTTACAAGAGAGTATTTATGGATGAAGGACAGGAGTTGGCATTCCTGGAAAAGGGACTTTTGTTATAATTATAGATATGTAGTTAACCTGCACCAACTACTGAATATCAATAACTCAACTAAATGGTCTGACTCCATGACTGAAGAAGACTTTATTTATTTTTGTTTGAAGGTCTCTACGAGCAACAAAGGCAGCAGTTCAGTGCATTAAGAGAGCACTGAATAGCTATCAGAACAGAACTGCAAAGCCAAGAGTCGTTTTGGCTTCTGACACACCTTCGTTTATTAAGGAAATTACACCGTACCTGAATGAATTTGCAGAGGTAAATGAATATAGCTTATGGGCTCTTTTGGATTATTCTAGTCTTTTGTATGTATTTTTTGAAGCTTTAGTTGATAGTTTAGGACTTAGTTCAGCATCACAATCTTAAGCCTGTTCGGATTTTTCAGTTTTGATTACCAAAACAGAAGGGCACAACGAAATTTGCTTTATTCTAAGCAGTTACCTTTTTTTTTATTTTTTTATTTTTGAGAAAAGCAGGTTCTTCATTTTAACTACAAGTTGTTTGAGGGGAATATTTCTAGTGGAGGCATGAACCAAAAACACCAGGTCTGTGCTTGACTTTGCTGTTTTGTGCTAGAACATAGTGAGACTGTAAATAAACCCAATAACCTCCCTGCTTTAGATGCTTTAATTTGTAGAATTTTAAAGGGTACGATGGGGGAGTTTGAAGGATTAATTCATTGCTTGTTATGTGGTGCATTTGATCTTTTTTTTCTTCATTTGCATAAGTTTTGTTTTCTTATGTTAGATGAGCTAACCTATTGATGTGACTGCTGATGCTTTGGATACCAAAATCCAGAATCCAATCAAGCAATAAAAGGTTCCTGTGATCACTGGTTCATAGAATTGGAAAAAAAAAAGGGGTAAAACTCATATAGAGCGTGACTCCACTTTAATGCATGCTCTTGTTTTTAAATAGGGGTGTTGAATTCTCTTTGATGTAGGCCTAAATGGATATAATGAAAAGAACCATTCTGCCTGGTCTTTATCAGAAAGCAATGTATTATGCATGGCATCTTAAACTCAATCTGTTAAAAGGATGGGCTATGCTGTATATTCCCATGAAAGAGTGGAGAAGAACCCTCTAACTTATGGATGGATCAATGTCATCTGAAGCGATCTGGTGTAATAATATCAGACTAACATGAATCTAAACAACTTAGGCCCCCTTTTCTGGGTCTCTTTTGTCATGTTTATGGCATTAATCTTAGAAGTTCTGCACATTTTATGGCTAGCATGGTATCGTGAATTTTGACTGAATTATCTATTTGAAAATATGCCTTAAATCCAAAATATTATCTATGTATTTTTAAATTTTCAGCCACTAGATTTTAGAGTGAGGGATTGGGGACCGGCACCAAGATGGGTGGCGTTTGTTGATTTCTTTCTGGCATCTCGTGCCAGGCATGCTGTTGTCTCTGGAGCTCATCGTCGCGTAGGGACAACCTATGCTCAACTCATTGCAGCACTGGCCGCAGCCAACAGATACGGTACACTCGGACCTTTCTTAGCTTAATTTCTTGGGCAGATAACTACCAACGGTAACCAAACTTCAAGTACTAACCATAACCAACTTTTTGAACTCCTAGGTGAGAATCCCCCAGGTTCCAGCTTCTCATTCTTCAGCAGCTTCCATAGCAATCTATTAGTAGATGGTCTCAAGAATCAGATTGGCTGGGGCCACATCTGGAATAGATTTGCCGGTCCGTTTAGCTGTCGCCACCAACCCCACCAGTGTGCATTCACGCCACTGCTCCCACCAGCATGGTGGGATGGTGAATGGCAGAGCCCCATTCCGCGAGACATTCGGCGATTGGAGGCATACGGTGTTAAGCTAACAGATACAGGCAAGGTTGATGAGAGCAGTCTTCAAACCTTTTGTAAATCAAGGAAAGATCATGTAAAAACTATCCAAATCTTTGGCCAGTGCAAGAATTCCAAGTGTGCCTGATCAATTCGAACACGCGTCATGGTAATGCTGCTTCAGATGGCGCTTGAAATGGCGGTATATGCATGGACAACCACTTGCGGTAATCTGCTCTCGGGGTTTAGTTGAATTCCAATAGACCATCCTATTTTAGGGTTAGCATTTGCTGTATTATAAACAAACGTATGCCTAAGGTGGTGAGAAAGGGTGGTTCTTCCCCATTCCCATGTAACTCCATTTCTGCCTTTTCCCTGTTCCATATTGATCATAAAATCATTATTGCAACTGGTGTAACACTTCAAGGCAAATTCAGGATATTTTTTTATTAGGATATTTTTTTGTAGTTTTATTATGTATGTTTATATGGTTTTAATGGGTTCTCCATCACTTCATTGTCCAAAATTATTATGATCATCATTGTCATCGTCAACATCATTTTAGTTTAATGTTATTAGTCTGGTGAAGCATTTGGGATTTGTTTACCCTAAATCCCGGTGGGTTGATTTCCCTAAAACCAATGCACGTTCAGCTTGGACCGTATCATTGTTGGCTCTGTTCTACCATGGCTTATGCAATCCTCATGGTTATCCCTCTTTTCAAAAGGGGTGATTGATGCCCGTCCTTTTCATTGGCCGCTAAAATATTTTATTTTTGTTTATTGAAAATTTTATATCCAGTCTTCAGTTTTGGACAATCATTTTTGGCCAAATTCATGATGGTATAAACATAGTTATTAAATCCATCTCGGTCCAGCCAATAGAATCAGAAATCCAGTGATTCGGCCACGAGATCGGGTCGATTACTTAATTGAACTGCTTATGTTTAAAATCCAATTAAATCTGTATGAATCGGTCGGTTGGATTGTGAATCGCATGATCTGACGTAACTCGATTGAGCTAACAAATCATGTAAATCTTAAACTTTAAAGTCTCGAAGAAAGTTGGGACGGTTGATTTAACCTTTAAGAATTTATTGTTCATTCATTGTTCCTTTGACTTCTCAAGTTCAAGATCCTGTCTTCTCTTTGGTGACCAAGTCGGCAACGATGAAGGAGGATCGAGCAACCGGCGGTGGTGGGGACTGAGGATGAGCCGATGAAGATGACTGGAGCTTCCTTCTCCGATGAGTAACTGCTAATCTTTTTTTTCCTACTGTGTCACAGTGAAGCATCACTTTTCCAAGTCCTATTGCTGCTTGTGACTCGTGACCGTGAATTTGACTCCGTGGGACCATGAGAAAAAAGTTTTTTTGATAGGAGTGGGAGAAGATGTCGATGGCTTAATGCTGTTGTTTTACCTTCTATTTATAAATTATAGCTCAATTTAATTTTCTTTGTAGATTATCAAAATGACCTCTGTTGAGGAGAGTATGCCATCCATGGGTGATTCAGGTACTACTTCATTCTCTCAAATAAATGGGGTTAGAGGTAAAAGTGATCCTGCATGGAATCATTGTAGAGAAGCTCCTAAACTTAGTAGTAATACCAAAAGGATGAAGTTGGCATGCTTGTATTGTGGAAAAGTATTTACTAGTGGTGGGATCAATCACTTCAAACAACATCTTGTAGGAGTAAAAGGAGAAGTAGAACCATGCCGCAAGGTGCCGGCAGATATTCGCCATCAAATGATAAAAAATATTCAAGCAATTGATGAGAAGAAGAAAAGAGCAAAGAAAATGGGTGAACATTACAATCCATTTAGTGCAAAGCATAAGGAACATGAGGAACAAGTATATTATAGGCAATTAGGTGAAGATGATCACATACAAGAAATTCCTCCCTCATCAAACAAGTCTACAGATAATATAAAAAGTAAAAATATAGAAGGTGAAAAAGAAAAACAATCAGAAATAATTAAAAATTATTTCATATCAAAAATA
This sequence comes from Elaeis guineensis, assembly GCF_000442705.2. NCBI lineage: Eukaryota > Viridiplantae > Streptophyta > Magnoliopsida > Arecales > Arecaceae > Elaeis > Elaeis guineensis. The sequence goes on along the minus strand of NC_026001.2, from coordinate 93,952,238 downwards.
ACTTCTGGTGCTCAACCAACTATAAAAAGCTTGCTGCAAAACAAAGAAGTAGTTGAAAGGTGTGATCTTATAGTGGCAAAATGGATGATAGATGCATCTGTGCTATTTAATGTTGTCTACTCTAAGTATTATCAGTGTATGATAGATGCCAAGCTAATATGGGGTCTGGTTACAAAGCTCCAAATTTTCATTCTGTTCATGATTATTTGTTAACCAAGAATATTGATGAGGTGAAAAAGTATATTGAAAGCTTTTATACCACATGAAAAAAATCATGATGCACAATCATGGCTAATGGATGGACAGATCAGTGTAGAAAAATTTTGGTTAATTTTTTAGTTTATTAATCTAGAGGGACCGTATTTTTGAAAAGCGTGGATACTTCAGATACCTCAAAGACAACTAATATGCTGTACAAGTTGTTCAAAGAAATTGTCATATCCGTTGGTTCTAAAAATATGGTTCATGGAGTGACTAATAATGCTGCAAATTATTTTACTGTCGGTTAGAAGTTGGAGCAAGACTTTCCTATACTTTTTTAGTCACCTTATACTGCCCATTGTCTTAATCTCATCATGTAAGACATTGGCAAGTTAGTTTCAGTTAAGAACACTGCGGCCCATGCTATAAATATCACAAAATATATTTATAACCATTGTTATCCTTTGTATTTGATGAGAAAATTTACTGATAGAAGGAGATAATTCATTCAGCACCCACACGTTTTGCTATCAATTTTATTGCTTTACAAAGCATATTGGGCCACAAAGATGCATTAAGAGCAATGGTGACTTTTAGAAAGTGGATAACTTCAGCTTATGCTAAGGATAGTAAAGAAAAAAGGCTCGTCGATGATGTGCTTAATTCTTCTTTTTGGAATGAATGTCTAAAAGTAATCATAGGCAATTTTATGAATATAATTTTAAATTTTTTTCAAAATTTAATATAGTAGTTGATATTTAGTTCAATCAAATTAACCTAGCATGTATTAGATCTGATCTAAAACTACCTATCATTAGATCGTATGATATAAAAATATATGCATAATCTGATATAAAAAATTATAGATCATATCTATAAACAAGATCAAATCTACTAAGAAGTTCGAGATCGAATCTCGATACCTAAGCATGGGTTGATATTCATCGCAACTGATTTCTGTGGATTTGTTAATTGCTCATAGCCGCACAAATATCCAACCTCCATAGGTATCCATATGAAGTTTTTTTATCCAATCAGATGTTCGACGATCGACGATCTCTTCGGGATGCGAGCTCCTTTACAGAGATCTGCTCCTGATGGCTAATCAAACTCCTTCGTCAGATCACTCGGACTCTTCTGGAGGATAAAGAAAGGATTTATAGAGGAAGAAGTAGTAGAGAAAGAAATTTAGATAACACAATTTTTCTCTTCCCAAGATCCCATGCCAAGATCCAACCCTAGATGAAATTCTAGGGTTCTCACCCAAGAAACCTCACACCTCAGAACAAGCTCACACCCCACTAGAATTTCTGCACTCCTTTTGTTCGGTGGAATAGGATATTTTGCATGCGCAAAAGCTGTCTTCTCAAGGTTGGCGTCCATAAGTGGTTGAGGGAATTCAAATTCAACCAAAGATATAAGGCTTTATCTTACTACTTTCAAAGTTGAATTCAATCAAATTTGAATTCAATTTTGAACCAAACTTTATCCAAACCATATCCCAACTATTTGGGCATTTGAGGAGGGGCGAGAAACTTCAAATTTGCATGCCAAAGCATCACATAAATTCAAAATTTGCATGAAGACAAGAGGGGTGTGAAGATGGGTGAGGTGCAAGGGAGAAAGTCCAATTCAATTGGAATCTTGAGTTAATGCAATTTGATCTTAATCCAAATCCCATTTGGTTAGACCTAAAAGATGAGTGAACCTAATCTAATTAGGCACCTAATTACTTTAATTAAATCTTAATCAAATAAAAAATTAATAGAGCCAAGTCCTGATTAAATCAGGAATTAATCTCACTTAGCGATTAAGTCATCTTATAACCTAATTGGGTCAAACCTAGTCGAATCCAATTCAAAGACTTGATTCGAACCTCAATACTCAATTAAATTAAGCTAATTAGTAATCTAATTACTAATTAATCTTTCTATAATTCAATAATTATTTTATCGTAACTTTTGTATAAGATTAATCATCAATCATATTGATGATTGTACTCTTTAACGATTCATAATCGTTGATCCACCATCTGATCAGACAGAAATTTCTATTATGTATGTGACCCAATAGGTTTGAACACTAAGTCGATAGTATAGAAACTAATTTCTATACTAATCGAAGTGACCATCCAACAATGATACCCAATGTCCGGATAGGTCGAATTATTGCAAAGCAACATTTAAAAATCTTGACATATGGTTACTGTATAATTCATCCTTTTGACTCTCAATGCTCAGGATGATCTCAGAGTTTAAACTGTCAACTCTTAATCAATTCATCCATATTATATCTCAACTTTATAAATCCTGTGACTCCTCACATAGATTGTCCTGCTCAAGATTTTCTTAATTGAAAACACAGCAAAGCATTATCTTCAAAATTTGGAGCGGTTAATTCCATTTTGACTCATACACAGACTTCATAAGTATTTGACTGTATCTAAAAATCATTCGTCACTGTATTAGAAATACAGATAGTTCGGTACTAAAGCACAGTGTTATGCTTAAAAGTCACTATGGTGATCTCAGATCGAAGGGACACACTTATATCCGTATTCTTTGCGAGCTACTCTTGACAGCAGAGTGCTCCACAGTTAGATCAAGTTTAATGTAAATGTACTTCTACATTTCATCTGCATACTATACCAGTGTCTTCACACTCTTTGATTACGAGGACAATCAACCTATATGACACACAACGATCTATACTTGATAAACGTTATCGTCTTTATTAATAATGTATCATTTAATCGCAAACAAGTTTAAGAACTATTCGAAAAATCTTCTTTTATCAATTGAAAATAGTTCTAAGGACTTCATCATAATATAAGAGTTCTTAAAAGGAAGATGCACAAATTATAATGATTAACTGTCAAATAATTTTTATTAATTTATAATTTATATACAATTTACATATAAAAAGTATAATTGTCTACAGTTAGATAATTGACTTTAGGATGCAATTCCTAACATGTGCAACCATTGTTAAACTAACATAGCCTTTAATTTGAGTTTTGAGGATTGTTGACAGTGATGATAGACCTTCAATGGGCTATTTGTATCATGCTATGCATCAAGCTAGAGATGAAATGATCAAGAGATTTAGAAGGAGAAAGGTTATAGTTGAATATTATTTGAGGATAATTGATTCTCGATGAAATTTGTAATTACACCAAAATCTTCATGCAGCTGAATTTTGGTTGAATCTCTATTTTCAATATGACTCAAAAATTATGGATAAACATCTTTGTAGTATTTTTGGACTCTTAAATATCATAGAGAGGTATTCATTCGGTAATTCAACCTTGCAGAAAAACTTAACTAATGAAATAAGATTATTTAGAAATATAAAGGATGACTTTGGATGCTCATCAGCTATAAATGATCGAAGTCGCTTGGCTCTACGTAAATTTATTCCTTAGTTATGTCCTTATGCTTTCAATGATATAAAATTTTTTCAATTGCATTCTATTTTAACAAATACAATATTTTATATCTAGATGAATGGTGGGTCACCTATGAAAGTTGTACACCTAATTTGCAAAAGTTAGCTATTCATATTTTAAACCAAACCTGAAGTACATTTGGGTGCGAGAGAAATTGGAGCATTTTTGAACATATTCATTCTAAAAAGAGAAATAGGTTAGAGCACCAAAGACTTAATGATCTAGTATTTGTGCACTACAATTTGAGACTACAACAAAGGTAATTTTATTATGAATGATATTCAATTATTTTTATTTATTTCTTGTTATTTAATTTTTAAACTAATAAATATTAAATACAGATTTTATTTCAAGGGTCATAACTATGATCCTATTGACTTTGAATTGTTTGGTGATAATGATACATGGGTATCAGTTGATATGCTATCGAAGTTAACTAGTGAGGAATTGATAATTTTTTGTTGTAAATTGACATCATGTTCTATTCAAAAAAATAATAATAATGGTGAGCGAATTATTTTATTGTGTAGTTTGCAAATAAAATATTATTACAATTTCATGATGTATGATTTTTTTTTAAAATTTTTTGTTAAATTTGTAACTTTGTAGATATATTAAACTTGTAAGATTTGGATGGTGATGATCGTGAAAATGATGGAAATGATGTCCATAGGAGAGAAGGTGGAGGAGATGAGACATTGCAAGTCGAAGAGATGAGAACATTGCAAGTCGAGAAGATATTTTTGTAAATATTGACATAAATTTTCGTCCATTAGCTTAAATTTTTGTGTTGTGTACTTGTTTATTAGTTTTAACTTTTTTTCAAAAGATATTGAAGTGAAATACCGTATATTATTGTGTACTTATTTGTTAAAACTTTTCATCTTACTAGCAGATGTGGATGGTTATGTTTTAAACTACTAGTTATTATGAATTTAGAACTTTATGCCATTAAATCTTTATATTCATGAATATTTAAATCTAGTTATCTGTATTTATGGGATTATAGTTATGTTTCATTTATATTTTGATACTTATAGCATTGGAATATATATTATCAGGACTATTATTGTATTTTTGGATATAAATAGATTATTAAATTTTATATTTTATGCTTTATGTATTGATCCGTCGATTCAACCATTGATCCGACGGTTGGACCGCTGACCCACTGACCCGATGCCTTGTTTGGGTCAAGGTCCGGGCCGTATTTAATAACTTTGAGTATAAATATTTTTATGTATGCACAAAACTGAAATTGCGTACAAAAATGAATGTGTTTGAGAGAACCTTAACTGCGTAGGAAAGGATACCACTAAGGGATGATGGATCGATCGGAAAAAATTGGCGGTATTTTACCTAAAAAAAAAAAGGTTTGGCTATAAACCAATCGTTCAACAATCCTCAAATAGCAGCCATAAAAATAAACCAATCTGTTGGGCCCAAGGAATCATTGTTTACCGTTATAACGATGAAGCTAACTCTTTCTTGAGTTTAACACCAAATGATTTATTTGAAATTAACATAATAATAGTTGTAACGCCAATCACTAATCATCACAAACAGAAAGTAATGGAGAACAATGTCAAAATAACTATAGCATTTGCTTAAGTTCTATTTCATCAAGTCAATTTTGGATATTTAATTGAAAAATATAATTCATGTAAACGAACAATGAAGAAATCAAGCAATAACCATTGCCTCTTCTTACAAAGATGCATCGGAATCATCATTTATATTTTGCATTACAAACATGTACTAAAGTTTGATTTCTCAAGCTGAAGCTAGATTCCTCAATTACCATTCCAAGCAAAACTGCCAAAAAAAAAAAAAAAAAGAGAAAAAGGCAGAGGAATGTGCATTGAAAAGAGCAAACACACGACAGGAAAAATCTGGCGGCTCTATTTGTAAAGGTAGGGGCATTCTGGGAACTACGGAAGCCCCTTTCGGGAAACAAGAAAAGAATTCTTCTACGTTCCAATTTGGCCCTCACGACGGCACGACCCGCACCCCCCTCTCTCTCTCGTTCTCTTTCTCCAAAACTCCACCAAAATCCAAATCCCAATCCGTCCCCATTTCCCTCCCTCTTTCCCCTGACCGACTCTTTCGTATCCCATGGGGAGAGTTTTTGAATCCAAGAGCACGATCGGAAATAAACCCTGATTCTGGAGCGATTCTTGGACGGAGTCGAGGTGGGAGGGAATGCGTCGATTGGAGGGGAGCTCGTGCTTCTTGATTTTGGACTCTCTCTGCCCTCGGCCATTGCATTTTGGTTAGAAGGCCAGATTTTTATTGAGATTTCTATGCTTGCTTCCTCCTGGAATCGGTCTTTTGCCTTTTTTTTCCCCCTTGAAAAAATTGATTTTTTTTCTTATTTTAACGTAAAATGGAGCTCCGTGGTATTGGATTAGATGTTCTCGTCTTAAATTCGAGCTTTTAAGGTTTTCTATGAATTCATATTGCCTGCATTGGTTCTTTTCTCTGCGTTTTTAGTGGAAAAATTCGTTTCTTATCGTTCATGTCGTTTTCAGTATAATTTCTTGATATAGGTAGATCGTAGTTTTTATTTTTTTCTTATGCTTTCATCGGTTTGATATCTTTGGTTTTATGTCTTCTGGGACAATGTTTTTCGGTGGTCGTTTAGCCCTAGTTAGAAGTGATCTGATAACCAAAATGAAAAAGGATGTCAGAGAGATGTTTTCATTTATCTGATGACCAAAAGATGGAATTGCTTTTACGATTGGATGGATTAAATTCACTTTTGATGGAGATGCTTCATGATTTTCATCTGATTTTCTGATGATCAAGTTGAGAATGGTTACAGCTAGTATTTATTGGATCATGTTTTTGCCTTGCATGACAAGTTGCGTTTACGGCGGGCAATCATTAAAAGCTTCCATTTTTCTTTCTTCCTAAACTCTCTCCATCTCTTGAGGCTTCTCTTTTCAACAAGCACAGTTCCTGACTTCCCATTCAGACTGCCAACTCATCTTGTGTGAGTTTAAAAAGGGAAGACATAGAATAAGCTGCAATGCAGCATGTTCTTGGAGTGTTAATTCGTGTTGGCTTTCTTTCTGTGAAAACTGGAATTCTTATTATGACAAAATTTTTCAATCCTTTGTGATCCCACTAAAGGAGAAGAATGGCATGAACCTGTTTATTGACTTTATTGTAGTCTTGTATCCAACCTTACTTCCCACCAACAAGCTTTGACATAGTTACCATTTTAATTGACACAACACTTCTAGCTTCCCTTGACACATCAGTCTAAATATATTTGTGCTAATGGCTGACTAAATTTCTGATATGGTTGTGCTGTTCTGCTTTGACTTGAATCTACTATTAGTCAGATAAGACAGGAATTGGTCAGATTATGTTGAAAGGATTAGAAAACCTGTACTTTAGGATGACTTTATGGCTTCTATTTCATGTGTGGTTTTTATAGGGCAGGCACAAACTTCAGTTTTCTTGGATCTCTGTAAATCATTTTTTCCAATACTCTCTCGGTTATATTAATGATGTTGGATACAGGATTGAATACTTCTATTAATCTAATATGTTAGTTGTTTCTTTTTTGAAAATTCAACTATTTTCTGTCTGCTTCTTAAAATGCCAAAGTAATATTCCTGACATTTCTTGTATTCTCTTTGTAGGTTGTCTATGCTTTTGACTTCGTAGATTCCTAAAACAGAAGCAATGAGTGGCACATTTAATGGGCACATTTTAGTTGACAAGCTTGCTAAACTTAATAATTCACAGCAGAGCATAGAGAGTATCCTTTCAACTGTGTCAAAATAGACTCAATTAGGTGATTAACATAAAATATTTTGTTGATGTCTTGAATGTAGTCTATTTTATGGCTGTTGGGCCTGCAAAATCTTAGCATCCATTTCATAAACATGAAAATAAAAAGGAAAAAGAAGATTTTGCAAAATGAGTTTGCCAAGAGTCCTAAAACCACATTTGATTCTGTAGCAATTGATCTACTAATCTGAGACCTAGTACCTCTTCAGCATGTAAAAAATAGTGTCACCAGTGTGGATAAATTATAGCCTTGAAATTCTGGTTTTGTATACATCAGGAATGTTTACATTAAGTATTTCCACATTGTCCATTTAGTGTCAACTGGGTAAAGTGGGCTAGAAGATTTTCTTTGCATGTTGTTTTTGTTTGTTAAAGGTTCATCCAGAGAATGTCTGTCACGCCAATAGGTTGAGACTCACCACCCTTGTCTTTTATCTCATGGCTAGGGCTGTTAGCAGGTATGCAGGGAGATGGTTTGGAGTTAATATTTTGGTCAAAATTTACTTAGGAGAATGCTGAAATAAAAACTTGTCATGTCTAGCTTGTACAGGATACACTTTTATAATGCTTTCATATTGAGTACACTTAATAGAGCCCTTTATCTTTTACCTCATGCTAGGGCTGTTAGCGAGCATATGAGATGATGCTTTATGTTAATATTTTGATTTTTTGTCAAAATTTTCATGAGAGTTACAATAGAAACTTTTCATGGGAGTTTCAATAGAAACTTTTCATCTGTAGTTTGCGGGGAATTGACTTTTGTAATGCTTTCATAATCCACTCACTTGGGGGACTATAATCCAGGAAACAATTGCTTTTATTATACAACCATATCCAAGGCAGAACTGATAACTAGAATCATGGTTTAATTATGATTTAAATACTGAGAAGAAAATGCATGATTTGGTAGTTTGTCTTGGGAACAAAACTAAGCAGTCTTGCAAGTTTCTGATATCTGACCTCCCATGTGTTATGGAACTGGGATATCTAGCTTCCATTTTGACAATTTTCAACTTCCATAAATGTCCTTGAGCTTCTTTCGCACCCAAACTTTCTTCTGCCCACTTGCAACTCCAACCCAACACCTTCTATCTCTCATTTAGAAATTTACTAATTGTTGCATAATTCTTACTTCTTGGAGAAAATTGCTGACTTCATTTACTTTATTGAGCATCATATAAATATTTACAAGGGCAAGTTTTTCTTCTTCTTTTTTTTTGTGTGTGTGGGGGTGGGTGGGGGGGGGGTGTATTGGAGGGGGGGATAGAACTTTCAAGTGATATGCACAGGAATTGTAACATCTATTATGTTCATTGGATGAAACTCTGCATGTTTTGGAACAACGATGGCTTGAGTCGGTACATTGCTTTCATATACACCTCTTTTTTGACAAACAATTCCTTTCATCTTAAGCTTTTTTTCCTAGCAAGGTCTTTTGTTGATTGTATGGATGGAGATGCATGGGTCTTCAAGCAGAGTATGGACTATGGAGGGGAAGAAGCTGCTGGGCCTTCTGAATTTGAAAGTCAGTGTGAGGAGAAGGGGAAAGAAGAATTTTGTTTTCTAGGAAAGTGGAAGGGAAAGGGAAAAGGTATGGGGTTTAACAGTTGAGGAATCACATGAAGAGAAAAGATGAAAAGAAGGCATCAGGGACCAGGATCAGGGAAATAGTGTGCCAAGAATTGGGGAAGTGGAGGTATGGGGTTCAAGGACTGGGGAACTAGCAAGAGGGCTGGCAGTGGCCAAGCACGAGGGAAGGTTGGCAAAGGGCATGGTTGATGATTTCACTTAGGTAATCATATCAGCCCAATTTGCTCTCATGCTTCCAACTTTCTTCGCCCAAATATCCAAATATAGGGCTTGGAATGGGGTGTAGGAAGGTTATGTTTGCTTCCTAGCTCCCGTTTTGCACGTTTATCTAGGTTGTGAAATGAATGTGCTGTTCATAAGTTGGTTTGTTCAGCTCAAAGTTTAGCTCCACTTTGGCTCACTGGATTGGTAAATGTGCTAAAAAAATGAGTTTTTGATCTCAAAAAATAAACAAACTGAAAAAGAACTATAGACAGCTTGTTCATGTTTGGCTTATGGTACACCGTACTAGTTGGCACCAATGCCTACCAGAACATATAGTACCATACTGATACTGAATCGGTAATGTGGTATGAGATGTGTACTGAGTGCCAATGTGCCAAACCAACCCCTGCATGAGGCGTACAGACTACAGACGTTGTACGAAGATGTTGCTGGTATGGGGTCTGGTGTTGAGATAGAGAACCTTGGTTTGGCTTGATATAGTTCGGAATATAAGTAGTTAATTAATAATTTTTTTTATACTAGTGTTAAGCTCATGAATATGTGTCTAAAATTTAGTATGGAGTACTAAGGATAGCTTTGATCTCCAATATAAGTTTATATTATTTTAAAAATTTGGCATTCTGAAGGTCTCAGGTGCATTCAACTTATTTCTTATCCTTTCGTTTGTATGCATCTATTAAAAATGAGAACAGTCATAATGACGGATATATATGAGTCAATAGTCACAATTTAATAGCTCACATCAATTCCTCTATCTTAAAGCTCGCCGAAGCCCTACCTTTCTCTCCCAACTTGATCAGCTCCACATCTCTTGGTTTCCACCTCTTCCAAATAATAAACCTTAAAGCTCCAAATACCCAGAGTACTGAGATCTGATTACCACAAATGCTTGGGGTTAGAGCTCCTAAGTTCATCTTCTCGCCCTCCCTCTCCTCCTTCCTTAGCATAGTGATGGGTCAAAATTATTCCCCTCTGACATTGAGTAAGATCGATGCCAATGACAATGAAGACTAAGATCTGGCCATCAATCTATCTGGCTGTCAATCTTAAGATTTTTGGTAGGGGCCTCGAGCACAACCTGATATAAAAGTCCTAGACTCACTTTCTCTGATTGCCGATGACCCCTTTCTCAATCTCCATCAATGTGCTTGGTCAAATCAAGCTCAAGCTAGCTTGATAAAAAATGAGCCAACTTGTGCTGGGCCATTTTAGTTTGTGATGAGCCCGAGCTGGATTCAGCTCACTTATGTTCAGCTTATTTGATGAGACTCTATAAGAGCAATAGATACAAAAGGAATAAAGAATCATATCTAGTGCAACATGTGGATAAATGATTGAGTTGAATCTCTGAAACAGAGAGCTTTGAAAATGTTAATTTTGTAGGACTGAATGAGTTGCCAATATTATGGACATGGAAAATCATGGGATTTGGATTCTTAGTTTAGTTGTTAGGTTTTTGAAATATAGGAAAATGCTAAATGGGATGCAGTACAAATTTATTACCAATATATAATAAATTATAATGAAACAATAATGGTACTAAACCCGATGCCCTATATGCTAGGAAGTTATCATAGATGGATAAAAAATAATTTCTTGGTAACTTCTGATATTTCAACAGCCAGTTGAATTATCCTATGTTTGTTAACTGCCATGGTCTTTTTAATTTTCTTTTTCTCTTTTCTTTAAATGGAGCTTTCATGGAAAGTTATAGAGAAAAGCAATTTCTACATTTTTTTTTAATATTGACATCATGAACGTATGATTTGACAATGTAGATATCTACTAGAATACATTTCAGTTTTTGAATGTTATGAAGCAGTGAGAAGCAGTAGCTAGCATAATCAAGTCAATAGTTGGGAGTGTTTGCAGTGGTTCTTATAATTATAAGGGAATGACTGAAGATGATCCCTCTTGTTATCGTTGGAATTTAATAAGAAAAGAATACTAGAACTTTTAATATAATAGACATTATATTGTCGAAAATTGCTTGGGTATTGGTAGGGCTGTAGGGGTATTAGAGATCAGGCCTGATGGCTGGCGATATTGCTGTATCTGAGGACCCCAGATTCAGGGTCGTTACTAGACTTTCGGGTTGCTTTCTCATAGCTGTTTGTCTCTTCATTGTGCTCTCTTAATGGGCAACGTGGAATTTCCTATTGAGATTTCTAGTTGTCAGTTGATTGCAGCTTTTCATTCATAATGTACTTAAATTTTCTTTTAGAGAAATCGGGTGACTACACACCTGCTGTTAAAGGGGAAATTATCTCTTAGTGCTGTATATGTTTCATAATAGAAAGCATGACCTATGCTGCCCTTGTCAATGTAATTAATTTTCTGCATAAATTCAAGTTCACATAGAACATCGTAGGACTGCAGCTGCATTAGACCAATGACTCGGCATTATAAAGGTGACTTGATGCTATATACTATATGTAACCATTGCTACCTCAATATTCATCGCTAAGGCTTCCTATATAGAGAAATGAGCTACTGTTTTTCATGAGGTTCTATAGAAGTGCAGATTTTGTCGAGTCGTAGTCTACTCTCAAGTGTTCTTATCAGGTCATGTTGTCAGATAAACATGAATAATTAATATTATGTATTACACTGAACCAGGATTGGAGAGAACCTGTTAAATTTTCGTTAATAGTTGTTTCAAAAAAACAAGTTCTATCAGCCTGTGTGAGATCATGCACTTCTTTTTCGTGCATGATAGGGAGGGATAACCCACCCAGGAGATCATGCAATTATATATCACTGTAGTGTGCCACAAAGGTGGGCTGAAAAATCTTAATTTTGCATCCTTCCCCGTCCATACGTTTGATTTTTTTTTTTTTTTTACGATGATGATAAACTTTTAATGCTTTTGACCAAGCAAAATCATATTATTGAATTTTGCAGCATTCCCTATGGCAAATTCGTATAAAAACTATTTATTTGAAACACATGTAACTGTAAGGCTAATCATTGTTATGGACTTGTATCACTTTGCAACAATTGCTATTAGATATCATTAAATTAATTGTACCTCCTAGCAAATCAAGCCAAGCATGTTGCATTTTCTTATCCTTGTGTATTCTCAGAATCAGTGTGTTACCTTCCTTTAGTTTTCATCTCTCGGAGATGCTTGGAAAAATACATGATCTGACATCCTTAACACAATGAAGCTCTGTCACATTGGTGTATATTTCATCGGAATAAAGCAAGTCAAGTGGTAGAAATATGGAACAAACAATTTCATTCCACACCACCAGAAAAACAGGTCTCTTTCCTATATCTTGCGAATGATATATTGCAGAATAGCAGACGAAAGGGTTTGGAATTTGTTACTGAATTTTGGAAGGTTCTCCCGGATGCACTTAATAATGTACTTGAGAATGGAGATGAGTTTGGGAGAAATGCTGTCCTAAGACTGGTATGTATGATAAAGTTGAACACCTGTTCCTGATGTAGTTTCTTTTCTTGATTCATACCTGAGTACTTGAATTTCCTGACAATATGCATGCTCGCTCCTGAGTCCCTGACCCTTCTGTACTCCTATCAAGATATTTGTCACATACTGAAAATATAAACATGGATGTACATGAATCCGTATTCTTGTTCATAGTCTACTTATGCTGACTTTGGTGGCACTTGCATACAATGCTTGCAAGAGAATACTGAAATTCATAAACTGACTGGAAGAGCTCTCCATCTTCAAAACTTCAGGGAGAAGAGCCTACATTCTCTAGTGGAAAAACCTCCTTTCCCCTCTCATAAGTCTTCTTTTAGGTGAATGAAATAACATGCTCTTACCATGGAATCGTTTTTTGCATTTCTGACCATTATATTCTGAACCAGTTCCTGGTTTCCAGCTCTGGTACATGCTTAAACAGGTTCAGTTATGTTAATGAATGACTAAACTTACCCACTCTTACTTTCAAGACCCTCATCTTATGCTCATATATCAAATCTGAACGCAAAACCATGGATTATGGAATGCATCTATTATCAGCACATTTATTTTCTGGCAGCATTCTTTTTGTAGGTGTAATTTCTCTGCATAATTTTTGCTTTTATTAGCTTCTTGCAAAGTTTACCATACTGTGCCAAACCAGGCAGTACAGGGTATGCCATACCATACCGGTTTGGCAATGGTATGCGCTACAGTGGGTGTACCAATATTTAGTATGCCAAATTGGTCCCATACCAACATAGTAATGGTTGGCACTGGTGTGGGGCCGGGTACTGAGACGGTGAACTTTAGCTTCTTGCATTTATGATTGTTGTACCCATGTAAAGAATGATAACAGTTTCTGGTGATGTGTCTATGCAATGGAGAACAGAGAATTTGTGATATATGCTGAGATTAGTGCTATGTTTGTGCAGACTGGTCTCTTAACATGCAAATTTTCGGCAAAAAAGAATGCACACACATGAAAATCAGTAGATTCAAGCATGTGGAAACCGAGAAAAAGGTCCTTTAGCTGTCTGCGTAAAAGCATTAAACAAATTTCTTCTTAGTTGCATAAGAATAGTTATGTAATCATTTAGAAAATCGAAACATCATCAAGGATTTGAGTAAAAGAAGATCTAAATAAGCAGCAGTCATGCGCTCATCAGTGTTCCATATAATTAGCACACTGAGCCCTAGATAAAGAGAAGAGAGAAGAAGAAGATCATTTGGCAGTAAGTTGAAGAAGATCCATGAGTAGTGAGGGAGAACAAGATTCTGTTAAAGGGGAGAAAAATGAACTTGAAGGTCTAACCATGACATGAAAGAGGGAGTGCACCTCTGCCAAGCCTCATGTCTATGTGCTAGGCAAAGAAAAGAATCAAAGGAAGAGGGGAAATTTGGTCTTGCTGTGGCCAAAGGAATGAAATGAAGGAATTGAGGAACAGAAGTGGTGGAACAAGAGGGAAACTTGGAGGAGTGAAGGAGAGAAAAGAGATGCATATTTGAAATATGATTCTGCGAGTTCAGAGTATGTGTAGGTAGCAGTGCATAGGGGTGGCTAGGGTTTGGATTGGTAAATTATGGCACTTTGGCATCTCTTCTTATCAGCCCTTAGTACCCATGGTTTTGTTTAGAGTCCTGGACCTCTTCTGAATATAATACATAATAGGGCGGACTACATTCAACAATGTGCTTGCCATATGACACTTGATGTGGACACCCTTAATCCATCTTTATTTTTTTTTTAATTTATTTTTTTGAAGTTTTGGACACCCTTAATCTTGTAGGCTTATGTTCACGGATCACCTCTTTGCGGCTTAGTTTTTTAAAAAGAAACACAGCATAGAAGTGGTTAGCCATGGGAGTGAGCCCCAACATATACACATGCCTTGCCATCATATTGCCCGCATCATTTAGCTCTATTATTTTTTGAATTGATTTTTCTTTGCCTTGCAATAGAATCGCAATGAAACTTGTTTTGTTTTAGGGTTTAGTATTCAGATATATAGATGATAGAAAACAGCAAAAGAATTGGAAAAACAACCATACTATCAATGAACTGGCAGAAGAATAAGATATCAATTACCCATGGCAAATTAAAGTATCAATAAACTTAAATCAACCATACTGTCAATGAATTGGCAGAAGAATAGGATATTAATTTACCTATGGCAAACTAATATATTGAAGAACTTTTACAATTGTCTGCCCATTTAAATAAATTTGAGATCACAGTCATCGTTTGGTAGTATTGCTGTTTAGTCAAGAACAGGTCATTTTTCATATTCTTTTGTACTAGCAGTAGTCTTTACATGCGGACCAACAGTTGATTCAAAAAAGCATGTGTTGAATTGCAGATCAAGTTTATATCCTAGCCTTTGCTTGTTGGAAACTAGATAACCATAAAACATAATGATCAAGCTTTGTCCCAATTATTTGGGTCCAACCTTATGAATCCATCCTCAATCCAAAAGAACTCCTATTTATGGCTGCCTCTGATATCGTCTTCAGGTTAGTGTAGTGCATCGTGATGAGCAACGATCTATCCAACCCATACTCAATTACTCATTAGTCACTTGGATGAGTCCGTGGTGTGGTGCCTCATGAGCAAAAACCCTAGCCAATACTTGCCCACTTCTCATGACAATTGGGCTTGCTTAGGACTTGTTGTCTCCCATAACAAATATTTAGAATTCATTCTCATCCTATTAGCAAAGTAAGGAGGATCTCTCCACCATATTTTTCATATGCAACTGATATAGGTAGGGTTGGCTATACCATACAAGGATCCATATCGATTTTCCAATAGCAGTATAGTATGGTACTGTATCATGCCATTCCAAAGTGTACTGACAAAGGGAGAGCCAGAGAGAGAGGGAGAGGGAGGAGATAGAGGAAAAGAAAGAGTTGGGGTAGGGAGAGAGAGGCCAAGATAGAGGGAGAGAGGTCAGAAGATAGGGAGGCCGATGAGCACTGCCCTGTTTGTCCCTCTCCTTTCCTTCCCTATCCCTCACCCTCCCTTACCCCCCCTCTCTCTCTCTTTCTCTTTCTTTTTCTCCTCCCTCTTCCTTTCTCTCGGCATTGCTTTCATCTCTACGACCACCATTGCCACTACTATCATTATTGTCATTATCTCCACCATAACCATCACTATCACCAAGGTTCGTTATCTCAGAATCGGATCCTATACTAGTACTATCCTATTATAGTATTGGTATGTCCGGTACAATATCCAGTTTGGCATATCAAGTGTCGATCACTCTTCATATTGCATACTGGTTTAGTACTGTACAATACAGTCAGTATGCATCAGTATCAACCAGTACGTACTATAAATCTTGGTCACTAGTTATTTTCACCATCACTACCGCCGTCATTCTCCCCACTACCATTACTACCGCCACCATTACGATCATGACAACTATTGCTGCCGCCGTACCCATTACCTCAACCACACCACCATCATCAGTTCATCACCATAGCCTCTGCTGCACCATCACAACCATTACCACAATCACTGCATCCACCGCCACTATGACTGCTGCACCACAATACTATGACCTCCACTATCCCCACCACCACTATCACCACCTTGGCCAACATCATCAAGTTT
The DNA here is from genome assembly GCF_000442705.2 of Elaeis guineensis. Lineage (NCBI taxonomy): Eukaryota > Viridiplantae > Streptophyta > Magnoliopsida > Arecales > Arecaceae > Elaeis > Elaeis guineensis. The sequence continues at coordinate 93,935,918 of NC_026001.2, read as the reverse complement.
ATATTTTAAAAATAATTAACTATACTAAACATATTTATTTTTTTCAAAAAATAAAATAAAATAAAAATATTTTTTTTCCTAAAAATAAGAAGAATGAAAGTGATGCCAAATAGCACCTTAATGTGGCATTGACTATGGAGTAGTAGTCTAGCGTTTTGGATTTGCATTTTCATCCAATAACAATTGTAATCTTGTAAAGGTATCTATGCATGGCTTCATATGTTTACCTAGAGAAATTCTTAAGTTATTAAGATTTTCCTATAAGAATATATTTCCATATTCTGTAGCTGGAGTTGAACCCTAGCTTGTTTTCATCTGCTGTGAAGCTGTTGGATCAACTGTAATTCTTCTTTCCCTTCATACCATACTTTGTTCTCTGTTCAGGTTAACATATGGGAAGAACGCAAAGTTTTTGGTTCTCGGGGGCAAGTTCTCAAAGAGGAGCTTTTGGGGAGGAACTTCGAGGGTAGAAATAGAAATGAAAATTTTACTAATTACAAGTTGGTAAGAAAATCCATCAACCTTTATGTTAAATGAGTAAGCAATGTTATGGACATGCCTTCCTGCAAGGTTAAACTAATTCAATTTGTTTTGTTCTGTGGCAATATCAGAAACGACATGGTGGTGATGGTATACTGGAAAAGCTCATTTCAGATTACAAACATTTATATGATGGCCCTGTGGATGAGGAAGCTTTATTTGGAAAATGCCAAACCGCTATTAGTTGTGTTGAAAAGGTGGAGAAGGAAATTGGAAGTGATTTTAAGTTAGGTAAATTAGTTTTTATAGTAATGTTGCTTCACCATGTTAGATATCATTGTTTCAAGAATGGCCATATTAATTGCATGTCTTCTTGATAGCTATTTCTCATTGGGGTCGTGATCACTAATAAGTTTTGAGCCAATATCTTAGTAATTATTAAGTTGATCTTCTTTATTATTTTTTGTCTCATATTCTTTCATTGAAGTGCACACCCTGTTTTCCTAAATGACATATAAAGGACTAAAAGTGTTTTTATAATTTTTCATCAAACATGCTCCTCAACTGCATCTCATTCTTCTGTTGATTGGTAAGAGAATTGTTCATTACTAATCTTGCATTTTTGAAATATCAGCTTTTATCTTCTTTTCTTTTAACCCTGCTTCTTAGTAGTGTGATCTTTATTATTTTACTGACTTAATATAACTCAATTGAATTAGCCTCTGCTTCTCTTGACCATATGTCATTGTATTTGATACTTATTTTTATTTTTTATTTATTTCTGTTTGGAAATTCTTTTTTTCATGGATTGATAGGGAGTCTCAGTGGATCTAGAGTCGTAAAGGAGTTAGAAGAGCAGCATAGCACACTGAGAGAATGCATAGAACAACTGAAAGCACTTGAATCATTGAGAGTAACATTAGTGTCCCATTTAGGAGAGGCAATTCATGAGCAGGTGGGTCAACTAATGGTTTCATTGACTTGAGAGACTTGAACATTTTAAGATTGCATGCAGTTATTTTATTTTTATTTTTATTTTTCTGTTTTAAATCCTCTTTTGGTTAAATTAAGATTTTTGGCTTGATTGACAGGAGTTCAAGATCGAACAAGTCCGTAATCAACTTAAGGTAACCTTATTTTTGTTTTGGTCATATCCATCTTTTCTGCTGGGCTTTCAGGGCAGTTTTATCGGTCCCAAAATTTGGTTATATGATATGTACACTTTTTATTGAGAATCAGTGTTTTCATGGATCTGCTGGTTGTGTAAATATGATTTCTACCAAGCATTAATTGTGTATTTTATCAATCATGAAATCAGTAATAGCTAGACAGATAGAGGCACCTCTGTGCTCTTTATCTTGCTTTCTAAAATACATTGCTTAATGACCATGCCTAAATGTGACGTTCTTCACTTTAAATTCTTGTGAAGGAATGCCAGGAATGAGATCTTATCAATATGGTGTTCAGATACTCATGGAGGTAGAGCCCTGGTGGCTATACTCCTATCAGGATGCTGCGCCGTCTCTAGGACGTTATACTCCACCTATGCCACCTACTTTCCAGTGTTGTCTTCATTTTGATCAGGCATATTTTATTGCCATTTTATAGCAGTGCCAATTATTCAACTTATTACTTTGTCATATGGCCAACAGATCAATCTATGTGTCTATATATGCATAACCACCAAATAAGTGGATTTTATTACTAATTCTTTTTAAGTTGCATTATTTAGATATCTCTTAATCACTTAGTAAATGGTAAACCTAGTTTCAATTGTTTGTTGGGTTTCTTTTCCTTGTTATGCTGCTATTCTCTTTATCTTGTAGCAGACTTAATGGAGGAGCGACTCTTTTCTCTCTTTCTTTTTCATTTTTTTCTCTTTCATTTCTTTTCCTTGTTTTCTTTTTCTTCTTTTTCCTTGTTCAAACTTGGTGTCATCTATTTTCTGGCCAAAAGTCAAAATGGTGAAGTGTCTCTATAAGTGTAAATTTTTTATCCCACATCTGGCTTTTGTCGTCGGACCTGTAGGTGTTAATTTTTCAGTTTAACTCCAGTTTGGCACATCCAATTACACGAAAATAGTAAAGTTGTGGCAGTTTGGCCCTAAAAGTGATCATGTTAGGAGGTTTCAGGTGTCATTTGCACCTTGCTCACTTTAAATGAGAAGTGAGTTGTAAAAATTACTTAAATGGGGACATAATGAAGAATTTCATCCGAAAAGAAAGGAGGTCATAGGAAGCAGGAAATTTGGAAGAAGAAGAAGAAGAAGAAAAGGGTAAGAAGAATAGGAGTGAAGGCTATGGGTCGAGTTGGAATCTTTTTGGGAGATTTTTTTTTTTATTGCTTTTAGTATTAAAATTATTAGATTTTGAATGGATTTTTCAGTTCCAAAATGTTAAAGGGTGAATCAATGTGCATACAAGGCAGTAGCCTATTTTTCTGGGACCTTTTGCCCATGACTCTATCCTGAAAACCTCTCCTTTCTTTCTTTCTATCTATCCATCTTTCTTACTTCTTCTTTCTTCTTCTTCTTCTTCTTCTTCTTCTTCTTCTTCTTCTTTGTTTAGAGAGAGAGAGAGAGGATGGAATGAAGTCCGGTGAAATTGGGGTGAGGCTGAGATCTAATTTTTGTCACTGATATCTAACACCTAGTGACTTTACCAACTTAACCAGTTGGCACCCTCTAAAAATATGTTGGTTCACATTGGGATTTTATTGTGTTCAGGAACTTCATAAACATATTGTATATGCTGCAAAAGTATTAGAGGTCTGCGCTAAAGATGGTAGAAACAACCTCAATTGGATTCCAGTTTAATATATAAAGAGAAAATTGGTACTTATATTAGGTGTTGGTACTCAAATTGATATCTTGCAATAAATCACATGTCCTTAAATATTGAGGCAGCCTGATGAAGATGATTGCTGATAAGACGATATAAAATTCACAACGAACTAGGTATAGTAAGGTATTGGAATGACAGTGTGAATAAATAAGGCAAAAATTGAATATTTGAATTCAAATTTAGTAGTGCAGCTGTAACGGAAGTCTAAGATTTTATTTGTCTCTTTTTTTTGGATCTTGACTTCATTATATAAAAGGCCAGAAATATTTTTCATGTTGTTGCATGATTCATAGTATAGAAGATAAAAGTGTTTAGTCATGAAAAAAGATGCATGGGAGAGATCAGAATGTTGAGTTGTTGTAGTTTAGGAATGGTTAGAAAACTCCCTCTGAGGATAATTCTGTAAGTCGTACTAATAGAGAATAGAACAATGGACTGATCAAGATGGTAGAGCCTTAGAACTGTACACAGGATCAACTTTAATGGTTGAAAAAATTCTTCTGGACTTGTGTGCTGATGTATAGGCTTCTGTAGGAATGGTGATGGACTCATAAAATCATCCTGGACTGTACGAAATGAGATTTGTCAATATTTGGCGGTAGTCATGTTCCTATAATATATCTAAAACTTTCTTATTACCAAGCTGGGTTGTGATAATTAATTATTCAAGTGTGAATGAAGCATTGCTCTTGAATTTGAAATTTGTCCATATTTCTTAGCTAATACAAAGAATCTGTGTGAATAGGAATATTCAGGGATGATAAGACTCTTAGATATGCTTTTGATGCTTTATGAACTACAGAAATATTAACACTTTGTCCAACATCTTGTTGGTGCTCTCACACTGATGAGTTCTTTACTGGGTTAACAGATTGCTCAATCTCGATATGAGCTAGTAGGCAGCATCTGTCAGCAATTACTGAACAGCAACCTTGGGCAAATGCCACCCGAACAGAGGCTGAAGGAATCTGAAGCCTCTCCCACTTACATCACAGAAGCTCCATCTAGCACTGGAGATAGAGAGCAATCAGCTCCTGTAAGATACATCCAGCAGGGACCTTCCTGTGAGAAGGTTCCCTGCACTGAAGAAGAGCAGCGGAAAACAGCAGCTGCCGCTGTGGCAGCAAAGTTGGCAGCATCAACCTCCTCTGCCCAGATGCTTAGCTTTGTCCTTTCTTCTCTGGCATCCGAAGGAGTCATTGGCCCAGCTGCAAAGGAAGATTCCTCTTCTTCCGACACCAAAAGGCCCAGGCTAGAAAATGTTACCTCACCTTACATTCCACCCCATTCTCAGGCTTCTCCTCGGCCTTTCCCACAGCTTGATCCACTATACCAGCCAACACTACCCCAGCCATCATCATCCCCTTTGACACATCCAGGCCCCACCCATCAGCCACAAATGCTACCACCTCTAATGCCGCTGATGGCAATACCACCTCCACCAGCTACACGGTTCGTGCAGGTTGCTGGGTCAATGACAGGCGTGCCATATAGCTATGGCTCAGCCCTTCCTCCCCAAAGACTGCCTCCTTTTCCAGGATTTTCAATGATAAACTCACCTCCTTTCCCAGGTCCACAAAATCCACTTCGGGACTTCCAATCACCAGAGGGTGTTAACCTCTTCAACCAATCCTCACTTCCTGTGAAACCACCACAGATTTCTCGGCCATAACTTTTATAATGAATGAGCCCATTAAGAAAGTTCTGCTTCCAATGGCTGCTTAATTGGATCAGGAGTTTTGGTACTGTAAAGCTTTGTTTTTACTGGTTTATACACACAGTGCTTGAAACTGTTATGACCCATATATGTATGTTTTATGTTAAACATTTTAACATTTGAAGAACAGTTTTGGTACTGTAAAGCTTTGTTTCACCAGTTTATACACCCTGTGCTTGAAACTTATATCACCTATATATGTATATTTTATGTTAAAACATTTTAACATTTGAAGAACTTCTGACAGAGTGGTCGATGAAGATGGATGTACCAGTCCTGGTGTATCAGCTATGTTCAGGGAAACCGCTTGTACCATGTTTGTCCATCTTATTGTCAGGAGTTGCTAACGTATATGATAACCAATTTAGCAACAGAGTGTGATGCTATTGTTCTGTGAAACATAACGCGATGATTTTCGATCACAGAAGGGGTAGTTGCCATATTTAAGATTTGATGTGCAATTTGAAAATTGATATATATATATATACTCAGATAATATATATTGAGTTTAATTGCAAACCCATTTTAAATAACATGGTAGCAACCATGCCTAAGCCACTCTAATCCCCTTTATTTGAAACATGGCTGGAGTCATTCCATGCAACCCATATTAATTGTGAAGGAAATCAGCCATGGATCAGCTGGCAGGTAGGGTGCCATTGCGGACTGCAATCAAGCAGTGGGAAAATCCCACCACCAATTCAAGGCAGTGCCATGAAACAGCCGCAAATTAAGCCTGCCACCAAATATATAAATTTTTGGAAGGAATTCTTACAAAGAACAAAGGAAAAGAGCAATTAAGCTCAAGGCGAAAGCCAGTAAGACTAGGGAAACCAATATTTGATGCCACCAGAATATGAAACAAAAGGGAAGGAATTGTGGATATAGATGTTGACTCCACATTGAGATGGATAGACTTGTTTGCCCTCCCGCACTGTTTTGTTTGACACTTCTTATAGACAAGCGGGCAAACCCCACCGGGCAGCTATGACCTGAAGATTCTGTCAGATTTTGAATAGAAGGAAACTATTGGCGACAAGACAAAGTTTGCACGGTCAGACATAGTGGCACCAGTGTTGCAACATTGGCATCAAGTCCAAGGTTAGGTACCCAATAACTTGAATGCACTTCAACGTTGTACTGTGATTTTTTTTTTTTAATATAATTTTATAGTTTAGGGGATTGCATTGTTTTGTCCTGCCAAGCGGCTGCACCCTCTCGTGAGGGTGATTTTATATTATTTTTTAAAATTATAACCTGCTTGACATCTAGATATCTGCATGCATTCTTTTTCAGTTTTCTTATATGCTAGTAGTAAAGAGCCCATGCTCCGAGTGTCTTGAGTGAACAATTCGTCGATGTTATCATACTGGAAAATATGGGAAGATTCTGAAGGATGACGGAATTGCCAGAAAGCTCTTGATCTTATGACATATGTTTGATCAATGGTAATTAGATGCAGTCAAGGGAAGTTATTTTAATGGTTCATGGCAAATAGATATGGTAGGAAACAGGGGACTGGCATAGTATTAAGGCATCCCTATTCCTTTAATTACTCATTACAGGTAATATTGTAGGAACTATGGGACTGATAACTTGGTTAGCATCCTTCCATTACCACAATTCGTGATCTTGATAAATTTATACGAGCCTCATCTATCGTCTTCACTGGAGTAGAAGAAGAAATAATTTGATAACTTGGTTCAGTTTTGTGACATACGGTTACAGGCATACTTCATGTTTTTCTGGTTCTGTACATCTCAACTTGTTTCACAGGTATCCAGCATACATCTATTAGAGGAAGTAGTTGAACCTTCTTCTTGCACAAAGAGTCACTAGCCATGGCTTGCAACCATTTTGCGCGACAAATCTTTTAATGTATACATGTAGATACCACATAGGGAGATATTCTCTCTTTTCATTCCTTTATTCTTTTGCTATGTAAATTGATGTTGCATTATATGGTGAATATTTCATCAGGGTACAGTGATGAAGTGTGACACAACTCTGAAGAAAATAAAAGCCAAAATAAGTCTTCACTACTGTAGCAACATTTTTGTTGTTGACTTAAAATGTCCTCAGATGAATGGCATAGAAAAAGATTAGGTTTTTCGGGAGAAGGTGAGGAAATAATAATATTAAAATAGTGGTAAAGAAGGACAAGAAGATCGCGAGCCTAGGCTGCTCGTCTCGGCCGCTCCCGCTACACGTGTCGACAGGCGGAGGGGCGGCCGAGATATCGCGCGCGATGGTCGCACAGCTGCGGAACGCATGCCGGAGGACAACGCGTCCATCGTCACCATGCTGGTTTAACGTGGCAGCGACAACACGTTCCGAACCAAGAAATGTTAGGTTGAAATCAATGAAGGTTACTTGAAACAACCACGACGTTCGGTCCATGCGTTGGTGTTTGGTGGAGACAAACTTGGGAAAGAATTACATTGAAAATCTTTCTTTTTGACTTTATTAAAATTTTAAGTAGTATTGGACAAAATCATATACGTGCACAGCTCAACCTGACTCACCACGTGGCTTGCACGTTCGTGACAGTGTCGTGCCCGCGGCTTGATGGGGCTCATACTTATTTTAAATTTTTTTTTTTACATAATAGTCTATTTAAATTTTTTTAAAAAAAAATTAACAAAATTAAATAAAAAAATAAAAATTTTATAAATAGATTTGTGATATAAAATCATCAAGAATTCAATGAATTCTTTGTGTAGCTCGTATCTTCCTTAATTTTGTTTCTTAATTTTCTCTTTCGATATCTTCCAATAGATTTAGAAGATTTATTTAGTTTCAAACCTGATCTATTCAATGGAAAAAAATTTCTTAGACGGCAAGAACATGCTAAAAAAAATAGTGTATAAATTAAACTCAATAGATTTCATACAAAAAAAAGTTCAAAAAATAATTGCCAAATTAAGAACCAAACTTTAGAGCAAATATCAATATAATTTAAAAAAATAAAGAAAGCCGGCCTTTTTGAAGAGTCACGAAGAAATCGTTGTCCTAAAGACAGGATGGCCTCCTTACATGCGGATACCAAAGGCCTACCATTACTCCAAGATAAAACCTCAAAAAGCTCTCAACGTCGTCTCCTGCTATATGCACGTCCAAAGGGAGACTAGATAGAACAAGACCAATCTTTATACCCTCAAAATAAAAGTGAGTATGCTAGTGAAGAAAGATTTTTTTTTTGAAAGATAGATGATTGTAATTTTTGCAAAATAGCTCCTTATATAGATAGTAGGAGCTTTTATTATTATTATGTAACCGTAAAATATTTATAATAGTTATAATATGCAATTAAACAAAATAAAATTGAAATCATAAATTAAATATAACTAAAAATTGAATAAGAAATTTGAGAATTTGAATCTTAAGTTACAACAATCCCCCACAAAGTTTAAAATTTCAAATTTAAATTAGAAAAAAACATAAACACAAAATAAGAGGACAACATAATACTATGTAATAGGTATAGGTACCTTCAGAGCTTGAACCCATACTTAGTGTTGATAATATCCATTTGAGGGAGCCATAACAGACTATGCCTTGAATTAGGTCTCTTGAACCAAATTTCAAATTGTCACACATATAGTACCAGATATAGGTCTTTGTTCAAAGCGGGTAGCACTATCAATGGCCATGCGCTCTTATCTTGATTCTCATAAGAGTCTCTAGGAACCGCCTAATTCCATAGCCATGGCCTTATGGCAACTCTCACTTAGGTGAGTCCTCCAAGGGTATATATGATCCATACCTTGCGAAAATAACTGCCTCGATCTCATTTAAAGTTAAACTCCTTAACATCACATAAACTAGCACTATCACCATAGAGATGGGAAGGAGGTACTCTCCTTGAAACTAGTGCTATTGATGAGTCACACAGTGTAAATTGTTCCTATCCATTGAATCTTCTTCATAGGATTTCCAATCATAAATGTTGGGTTATCCCTATTGGTGACTTCTTTATGGGCTTAAGCCTATCTCCCTTGATGACTTAGATATATCCTTCTTTGATAAAGCTTTAGTCAAATTATCTATCAAATTTTTTTCTGATTTCACAAAATCAAGAGATATAACATTTCTTTTTAGTAATACTCTAATAGACTTATATCTTACTTGTAAGTGTCTATTCATTTTCTTATTAGTATATGATTGTTTAACAAGATCTATCACAGCTTTACGGTCACAAAATATCGAGATAGCTGATAGAAGAGAAATATCTAGTAGTAAATCTCTTATCCATTCAGTAGTAGTACAACATGTATTTGGAACTATTAATTCAGATTTCATTATACTTGTTGAAATAATAGTTTGTTTCTTAAAACCCCAAGATATAACAGCCCCACCTAGCATGAATATATATCCACTAGTGGATCTAATATCTAACTTATCAGTAATTCAATTAGCATCACTATAACCTTCTAGCATATTAGGATAACCCTTATAATACAAAGAACAATCTAGAATACCTCAAAGATACTTAAGTGCTCTTTCTAAAGTACTCCAATATTCTTTACTAGGATTATTGATACATCTACTAAGCCTTCCAACAGCATAGATAATATCAGGTCTTATCCTATTTGAAACATATGATAAAGATCCTATGATTTGAGAATACTTGAGTTGTGATACTGGTTCTCTAAATTCTTCTTCAAGTATACGTTTGAATCATAAGGCGTAGAAATAGGTGTAACATCATAATGTCCAAACTTCTTTAACATCTTTTTTATTGCACTAGATTGATTTAAAAAAATTCTTTCAGCAGTTCTACATAATTTCATTCCTAAAGTTATGTTTGCTTCTCCCAAATCTTTCATTTCAAAGCACTTAAATAAGTATGATTTCACACCAATAACAATATCTAAAGTAGTCTCAAAAATTAAAATATCATCCATATACAGACATAGAATCACATATTCTCTACTCTGTTCTTTGCTATATATATATTTATCATGTCCATTTGTCCTAAATTCATAATCTAATATAACCATATCAAATTTCTTATGCCATTACTTAGGAGCTTGTTTAGCCCATATACAGATTTCACTAACCTACAGACCTTATGCTCTTGTCTTTTAACATTAATACCTTCAGATTGTTTTATATAAATCTCTTCATCTAGATCTCCATTAATGTTAAGAGAGATCTCTCACGAGTGTGGAATACGGATCCCCCGCCTAAGATCTTCAATACTTGCGGAGATACCATACGAGAAAGGAAGAAAAGAGATGTATAAAGACATAATCAAATACATAGATTAACCCAAGACTTACCTCTACGGGGTATGCAAGCTTCACTATGAAAGAAAGAATAAATACAAGAGGAGATCACACCATCTCAACTCTGTACATCAATCTCTCTTTTAACAAGAAATACAAAAAATCTTACAAAACTCTCAGAAATTCCAAAGGAGACTCTCTACCGTTCTAGCCTCTCTGCTCATGCTCTAAGCCGCTACACCCTGTGTTCCACAGTCGTAGGCCCCTTAAAAAAATTCTAAAATCATGTCCTATTAGGATTCTCGGTCCAAATCGCATCTAAAACCACCTGATCAAGCCCGCATGCCTTCTTGGCAGTTCGATGGTGCAAAGCAGCCCATGATCGCGCCCTCAGTCATCAGATCATGCGCTCCTGCATGTGGACTGCAACTCCCCTCTCTTGGACCGTGCGTCTCGCATGTTTGGGCTGCGCACTGTAGGCCACATGCGCTGCGGGATGCATGTGCCTGTAGGCCTGCATGCTTACGAGCTGTATGCCTGCAGGACTGCACGCCTACGGGCCTACACTATGGACTTCTCTACTGTGGGCTTCTCTGTTGTGGGTCAAATTCAAGATATCAAAATTCAATAATCTCTACCTCAACTTGATATTTGACCTCCACATAATTTTGAAAGCTTCTGGATGATCTCGCCCCTAAGCCCTAGGGCAAATGCCTGGCTGCTCATAGATAGACAAAGATAGGAGTCGAACCAGACCCACTCGATCCCATCTCCATCATATGCTGTGACCTGTCTGACCTAAGATCTACTCAAAATAGCCTCCTACGGTGAGAGAAACTTCATCCTACGATGTCGTCTGTCATCCTCTCGAGTCTCCCATCTCATACCCAATCTATCTATACTTGGAGCTCCACCTTGCTCTAAGCTCTCATTGGCTCCTAAAGCTCTATCTCGCACTGAGCTTCCTGCCAAAAGATAATGTCCTCCATACCTCTTCTCCTTCAATACAATCTTACTGTCATATAAAATTTTTAAGATTCCATCATCAGCTCTTCATCTGTAACTGTTTGAATCTAGTCTACTCAGTGAAATTAAATTATTTCTGAAATTAGATATATATCGGATCTCACCAAACTTTCTCATTGCTTCATCATGTATCTACAAGCTAACTGTCCTAATACCCTTAATCGCACAGCTCGATCCATTCGACAAATGAATAGTGCTCTCACTACTATTTAGAGAGTCAAACAGCTCCTTTCTGCAATAAATATGATGTAAATATATTAAATCTAAAATTCATTATGAAAAAAAAATAGATATCTCATCAGACATCAGAAGAACATCATCATTTTCTTTTGTATCACTATCTTGAATTGCTACTGCAGTAGTCCTTGTTCGATCTTTGAGCTGTGGGTAATCTCTGACTAGATGCTCCAACTCATCACATCTGTAATATCTGATCTTGCTGTAGTTTCGTGATTTAGACTTAGACCGCCCACCTTATGATCCTCTATCGCTTCATCCTCTACCACCACCTCCAGTCACCATCAAAGTAGAGTCGCCCTCTAAACTCGAAGCTGGTTCTCCCACCAAAGAACCTCATTCTGGAGAAGAACAGAAGTGACCTCATCCATCTTAATATTGCTCTTTTTTATAAGAAAAGCAGTTACAAAGACTCAAAAGAAGAAAAAAATGATGAAAGCAAGATCAATGCCCTAGTCTTCTCTACTCAACCTTCTCATCAATGCTGAGGAGATCAGTAAAAATTTTTTGAAAGTTGCTAAGATGCTCTTGCACGCTCTGTCCTTCGCTCATTCAAAGCTAGTAGAACTGCTTTTAGAGAAAAAGAGCATTGGTGAGTAACTTTGCCATATACATCTCTTTGAACTTCGTCCACATCATCATCGGAGAAGTCTCACTAGGTACATGGATCACCACATTATCCGTCAAGTATAAGTAAATCATACTCACCATCTGCATCTGAAGTCGCTTTCAACTCTTCTCCTCTATAGTAGTCGGCTTCTCCTCGCATAAGAGAGCATCAATCAATCTTTGTTGGATGAGTACATCTTTCACCCTCGCTTGTCATAGGAAAAAATTACTCTTTCCATCATATCGGTTGATCTCTATCTTGATTGAACTCATCTTCTCCATCTTCTTCAACCTCGATCAACACTGCCATAACCTGAATAACCGCGTGTTCTGATATCACTTGTTTGGAGGAATCCCTCATGAATGTGGAATATGGATCCTCCATCCAAGGTTGTAAATACTGGTATAGATACCACATGAGGAAGGAAGAAGAGAGATATACAAAGATACAATCAAATATATGGATCAGCTCAAGACTTACCTCTATGAGGCATGCAAGCTTCACTATGAAAGAAAGAATAAATACAAGAAGAAATCACACCATCTCAACCCCATACATCAATCTTTCTATCAATAAGAAGCACAAAAATCCTTACAAAACTCTCAAAAATCTCAAAGAAGACTCTCTACTGCTCTAGCCCCTTTACTCGTGCTCTAAGCCACTGCACCCAATGTTCCACAGCTGTTGGCCCCTTAAAAAATCCTAAAATCATGTTTTGTTAGGATTTTAGGTCCAAATCACATCCAAAACCACCTGATCAAGCCCGCACGCCTTTCTGGCTGTTCGATCATGCAAAACAACCTACGATCGCGCCCTCAATCATCATATTACGTGCTCCCACACATGGACCATGCATGGATCGCATATAGACCATGCATGGATTGCGACTCCCTTCTCTTGGGCCGTATGGTGGACCACGCATCTCATGCATCTGGGCCGTGCATGTTGGGACCGCATGCTGTGGACCACATGCACTGTGCGTGCTACGAGCTGTGCGTGCCTGTGAATCGTGCTTATAGGCCTACGCACCTGCGGATCGTGCACTTGTGAGCCTGCGCACCTGCAGGCCTACGCCGTGGGCTTCTCCATCTTGGACTTATCTGTTGTGGGCTTTTTTGCTGTAGGTTGAATTCGAGGTGCCAAAATCCAACATTAAGAAAGATAGTCTTTACATCCATTTAGTGAATGACTAAATTGTAAATAGAAGCTAATGTTAATAAAGTTTTGATAGTAGTAATCTTAGCAACAGAAGAGTAAGTATTAAAGTAATCAACTCCTTTTTGAGTAAAACCTTTAGCAACTAACCTAGCTTTATACTTATCAATACTTTCATCAAGTTTTAATTTCTTCTTGAACACCCATTTACAACCTATTAGTTTACTTCCAAAAGGTAAATCACATAAAACCAAGTATTATTTTATATGATTGACTCATATTCATCATTGATTGCCTCTTTCCAATAAGACGCATCTAAAGAAAGCATGGCCTCCTCATAGGTTTTTGGTTCACCTTCTACTAGAAATGTAAAAAAATCTTGCCCAAAATTTTTTTCTTTCCTCATCCTTTTACTTCATCTAGGCTCTAAGGAACTTTCTTATAAGGAAAAACTATTAGATGGTACACAAACTTCACCCCTTAAAGTTAAAGGTTCATTAAGAATTTTTGTCTTAAAAGGAAATATATCTTCAAAACACGTAGCATCTCTCGCTTCAATAATTGTATTGTTAGAATTTCACTAATTTCAGATCTTACAACTAAAAATCTATTAGCACTACTATTTTGAGCATAATCAATAAATATTGTATCCATTGTTTTGGGCCCTATTTTCTTCCTTTAAGGTTCAGTTGCTACTTTAGCTAAACACCCTCACACTTTTAAGAAATCTAACTTAAGAGTTCTCTTTTTCCATAATTTGAATGGAGTTTTAACATTATCTTGCATAGTCACTCAATTTAATATATAACAAGATAATAAGATTGCCTCTCTCTATAAATTTTTAGATGCTCTAGAATTTATTATCATAGAATTAACCATGTCCATCAAGGTTCTATTTTTTCTTTCAGCTACACCATTTGATTGAGGAGAATAAGGTATCACTTCGTATATTACATCATTATCTTTACAAAATTATACAAATTCATACGAAGAATATTCTCCACCTTTATCAGACCTAAGAACTTAAATTTTCTTTTTTAGTTGATTTTCTACTTCGCTCTTATACACTTTAAACTTATTGAATACTTCATTCTTAGATTTAAGTAGATACACATAATAGTATCTAGAATAATTATCTATAAAAATCATAAAATATTTATTTCTAGCTCTAGTAGGGGTTCGATTTGAGTCATAAACATCGCTATGAATAAGTTCTAGAAGATTTGTATCCCTTTGCACAGATTTGAAAGGTTTCTTTGTTTGTTTGGCTTGTACACAAATCTGGTATTTATAGTTAACATCTGTTGGGCTTAAAATTTTTAGAAACCCAATTCACCCCCCCTCTTGGGTTGCATAGCTGGGCAACAAGTGGTATCAGAGCTAGTGCTCTAGCCCTTCTTTGATCTAACAATCAAAGAGCCAAAGATCTATGGCAACCCATGTTGGAACTTCTCTAGCTGAGGGGCAATCAACAAACCGACCTCCACTTTTCAATGGGTCTAATTACACCTATTGGAAAGCTCGGATGAAGATTTTCATACAAGCACTCGACTATGATATGTGGAGTATCATAGTGAATGGTCCTCACACACCCACCAAGATTATAGATGGTGAGGAGTCAACCAAACCCGAGAAAGAATGGGATGAGGTTGACAAGAAATTGGCACAATTAAATGCCAAAGCTATGAATGTTCTTTATTGTGCACTAGATGCTAGTGAATTTAATCGCATTTCTACTTGTGCATCTGCTAAAGAAATATGGAATAGGTTAGAAGTCACCCATGAGGGAACAAATCAAGTAAAAGAGTCTAAAATAAACATGCTTGTACATAAATATGAATTGTTCAAAATAGAGCATGATGAGTCCATAACTGCTATGTTTACTCGTTTTACTGATATAATCAATGGTTTAAAGAGTCTTGGCAAATCTTATACTAACAGTGAACTTGTAAGGAAGATTCTCAGGTCACTGCCAAGAACTTGGGAAGCCAAGGTGACTGCCATCCAAGAAGCAAAGGACTTGAACACTCTACCTCTAGAAGAGCTTCTTGGATCCTTGATGACTCATGAACTTAGCATGATACAACATCAAGAGGATGAAATCAAAAAGAAAAGAACCATTGCCCTCAAATCCACAACTTCACCTGATTATGAAACAGATGACTCTGAAGATGAAGATCAGGATGAGGAGATGGCTCTCATCACCCGAAAATTCAAGGAGTTTCTAAGAAAAAGGAAACAGGGGATGAGAAAGAAATTCACAAAAGGGGATAAAAGCATAGAAAAGGAGAAAGATCAAACCCTTATATGCTACGAGTGCAAGAAGCCAGGACATTTCAGATCCGAATGTCCTCAATTGAAGAAAGGTCCAAAGAAATTCAAAAAGAAGGCAATGATGGCGACCTGGAGTGCGAGTGATGACTCAAGCTCCGACGAGGAAACCTCAACCGAACAAGCCAATCTGTGCCTGATGGCACATGAAAATGAGGTAACTTCTGAATCCACTAGTGAATTTACTTTTGAAGAATTGCATGAAGCTTTCTATGATTCAATTGATGAATTAAAGAAACTAGGGAAGAAAAACAAAGAGCTGAAATTGGAAAATCAGTCCTTAGTGAAACAAGCTGAAATTCTTTCAATTGAAAAATTCACATTGATTCAAGAAAATCAAAACTTTAAGGATGAAATTAACATGCTGAAATCTATAGTAGATAAGTTCACCTTAAGTTCAAACAAGCTAAATATGATCCTTGATAATCAGAAAGCTATATATGATAAGGCTGGACTTGGTTATAAACCCCTGAAGAAACAAAAATTTTTGAAGGATATTTATGCAAATTATTCAAGCAAAAAGCCTACAAATATTACTTGTTTTAAATGTGGAAGAATAGGACATAAATCATACACATGTCTTATTAACAAATATGCAAACACAAAGAAAATATGGGTTCCAAAAGGAACCATTCTGACTAACCTGAAAGGACCCAAGAAAGCTTGGGTACCTAAGACAGAAACTTGATCTGTGCTTGCAGGTGTGTCTAGCATCCCAAGAAGGAAATAGGAAATGGTATCTTGACAGTGGATGCTCGAGACACATGACTGGTGATGAATCACAATTCATCACGCTTGATGCTAAGGATGGAGGGATGGTCACCTTTGGAGATAATGGCAAAGGAAAGATCATCGGGATAGGTAATATTGGTATCACTCCCTCCAAATACATTGAGAATGTTTTACTAGTTAAAGGTTTAAAGCATAACTTACTTAGCATCAGTCAATTTTGTGATAAAGGGTATAAAGTAAGTTTTGAATCATCTGTATGCATTGTGACGAGTCCTATTAACGATGGCATTAAATTTATAGGACATAGGCATGGCAATGTTTATATGGTAGACTTGAATGATTTAACTAAATTAGACATGCAATGCCTAGTTTCCTTAAATGCTAAAATGAGACTAGTTGGCTGTGGCATCGTAGACTTGCACATATTAGCATGCATTCTCTTTCAAAATTAATCAAAAAGGATTTAGTTCTCGGTTTGCCAAAATTAAATTTTGAAAAGGATAGAATTTGTGATGCATGCCAATTAGGTAAACAAACTAGAATATCATTTAAATCCAAAAATACTATTTCAACTTCTAGACCTTTAGAGCTCTTACATATGGATTTATTTGGACCAACTAAAACCACTAGTCTAGGAGGAAAACGATATGGATTTGTAATAATTGATGATTACTCTCGTTTTACTTGGGTTTTCTTTTTAGCTCACAAAAATGAAACTTTTCAAATTTTCACGAAATTTCATTGAAAAGTCACTAATGAAAAAGGGTTTTCAATTCAAAATATTAGAAGTGATCATGGAACAGAATTCGAAAATCATGACTTTGAAAATTTTTGTGATGAAAATGGAATTGGCCACAACTTCTCTGCTCCTAGGACACCCCAACAAAATGGGGTAGTTGAAAGGAAAAATAGAACCTTAGAAGAAATGGCCCGTACCATGCTCTGTGAAAGCAACCTTCCAAAATATTTTTGGGCAGAAGCTATTAACACAGCATGTTACATTTTAAATCGTGCTTTAATAAGACAATTTTTAAAGAAAACCCCCTATGAACTTTGGAAAGGAAGAAAACCAAATATTGCCTATTTTCATGTTTTTGGTTGCCGATGTTTTGTATTAAATAATGGCAAAGAAAAACTTGGTAAATTTGATGCAAAATCAGATGAAGCAATCCTTCTAGGTTACTCCTCCACTAGTAAAGCATTTAGAGTGTTCAACAAAAGAACCTTAGTAGTTGAGGAGTCCATACATGTTGTCTTTGATGAATCTAACGATCTTCCTTCAAGGAAGAATAAGGGTGTTGATGATGCAGATCCACTAATAGAAGGTATGAAGGAGATAACTCTAAAAGATTCAGCAACTCCAGAAGACAAGGATCAAGAAGATGAACAAAATGAGAAAGGTGAAGAAATTCAAGAACAACCTCAAGGTACAAATGACTTACCCAAGGAATGGAGGTATGTTCACAACCACCCTAAGGAATTAATTATCGGTGATCCTATGCATGGGGTAAAAACACGTTCTTCACTTAGAGATGTACTCAATCATTGTGCTTTTGTATCTCAACTTGAACCTAAAACTTTTGAAGAAGCTGAAAATGATCATAACTGGATTAATGCTATGCAAGAAGAACTCAGTCAATTTGAAAGAAATAATGTTTGGACCTTAGTGAAAAGACCTAAAGATTATTCAATAATTGGCACAAAATGGGTCTTTAGAAACAAATTAGATGAGCATGGAAATGTAATTAGAAATAAAGCAAGACTGGTTGCTAAGGGATATAATCAAGAAGAAGGAATTGACTTTGATGAAACCTTTGCACCTGTTGCTAGATTAGAAGCCATTAGACTTCTACTTGCTTATGCTTGCTTTATGAAATTCAAACTATTTCAAATGGATGTTAAAAGTGCATTTTTAAATGGATATATTTCTGAAGAAGTATATGTAGAACAACCCCCTGGATTTGAAAATCATGCTTTTCCCAATCATGTCTTTAGATTAAATAAAGCTTTATATGGTCTAAAACAAGCACCTAGAGCATGGTATGAAAGGCTAAGCAAATTTCTACTAAATAATGGTTTCTCAAGAGGCAATGTGGATACAACTCTATTTATTAAAAGAAACCAAAATGATATGCTAATTATACAAATTTATGTTGATGACATAATTTTTGGGTCTACTAATGAATCCCTTTGTCAAGACTTTGCTAAGCTTATGCAGGGAGAGTTCGAGATGAGCATGATGGGAGAACTCACCTTCTTCCTCGGACTCCAAATCAAACAATCAAAAGAGGGAATCTCCATCACCCAAAGCAAGTACACCAAGGAACTACTCAAAAGATTTGGAATGGAGAACTGCAAACCAATTGGCACACCAATGAGTCCCTCATGTAAGCTTGACAAGGATGATGAAGGTAAAAGCGTAGACTTAAAATACTATAGAGGTATGATTGGCTCATTATTATATTTAACTGCAAGTAGGCCTGATATCATGTTTAGTGTTTGCTTATGTGCAAGATATCAATCTAATCCTAAGGAATCTCATTTGAATGCTGTTAAAAGAATCCTTAGATACTTAAATGGTACACAAACTATAGGGTTATGGTACTCTAAGGACTCACAAATTAATTTGTTAGGATATTCTGATGCTGATTTTGCTGGATGTAAATTAGATAGAAAAAGCACAAGTGGAACTTGCCAATTTCTTGGAGTTAACCTAATCTCATGGTTTAGCAAGAAACAAAATTCGGTGGCACTGTCTACGGCTGAGGCCGAATACATTGCAGCCGGAAGTTGTTGTGCTCAAATCTTGTGGATTAAGCAACAACTCGAAGACTTTGGAATCAAACTTAATGAAACACCAATAAAATGTGATAATACAAGTGCTATAAATCTATCTAAAAATCCAATACAACACTCAAGATCTAAACATATTGAGATAAGACATTATTTCATAAGAGAACATGTTCAAAATAAAAATATAATTCTTGAATATGTTTGCACTGAAAATCAATTAGCTGATATCTTTACAAAGGCCCTTAGTGAGGAAAGATTCTGTGAAATTAGGAGAAATCTAGGAATTCTAGATCCATTTATCTGAAATTTCTCAATTTCCAAAGAATAGATGTCAAAAACTCTTAGAGCTCAATTTTCAACATCTATCCTGGTTCCAAAAGCTTAGTTTTATCACTCTAAAAACTTATCATTGAGCAAAATTCTTTCTTCCAAAATTTTGAATTTTTCTGGAATTTATTTGCATTTTTTCTGATTTTCTGAACTTCATGAGTCGACCCCCATGAGTCGACTCAATGGCAAACTTGTAAATCCCATCAACTTCCATCGGGTTCATTATTTTTAAAACGGAAAATTTTGTTTATGAGACGACTCATCTTCTCGTCGTCTTCCTTCCGAAAGCCGTCCTCTCCAAACTTCTGTTTTGCTCCAAATCCAAGGAACAATTCTGAGGCAATTCTCCCTCCTCCTCTCCACCAAAAATCGCCTCCTTGAAAAGGATTTTTCTGTGCTTTCTCGCAGTGTTAGGCGCGGGTGGAACGTGCCCTAGAACTTCACCGTTCATTCAAAATCCACTTCTTTTCTCCACCAAAATTCTTCTTTACTCTTTTGTGATCCCTCCTCCACTGAATTCAAGTCTTCTTGTCTGCTACCTTATTGGATATGGCTCCAAAGATAAAACTTCCCCAAAGAAGGAAATCAATCCGAGAGCCTGAGAAAATTGTCCGAAAGAAAAGGCATGCTCAGTCTTCCACTGTTCCCAATCCAGTTTCAGTACCTGCTCAAGGTCCCTCTCAACCCTCCATAAGCCCCAGTGTAAAGCCTTCTTTCTCAAAGAACCGAAAATCAATATTAAGCAATTATCAATAGCAAACAACAACAAGGAGAAGATAATTTTTCAATTGATTGTATCCCTTCAATCTGCTTTGTAATCATCAAAATCAATCTAGGAGCAACAATCTCCCCCTTTTTGATGATGACAAAACATATGAACAAAAATATTTATGTTAATGCATTAATTTCAAAAGAATCCATTATGGGTGTATATGCTTGAAAAGAGTATGATTCTTTTGGCATGTAATATAAATGCAAAAATAGTTTGTCCATTTTCTTAAAGATTTGAAAAGGGTATTAGATCATTTTGAGTTCAAGATATTTCAGAGCAAGAGAAGATAAATAACTTTTTCTATGTATCAGAGCAAAAATAATTTTTACAATGATATCAGAAAAGATTTTATAATGTATCAGAGCAAAAAAAAAAAATTTTTTTTTTAATGTATCAGAGAAAATTTCATTCAGTATCCGAGCAAATGTTATAATATTTTAGAGAAACCTTCACACTGTATCGGATCAAATGTTATCATGTATCAGATCAAGTTGAAAGAAATTGTAGGATGAATCAGAGTAAAACAAATTTCTTATTGATGTCTCAAGGTGAGTAAAATTTCAAAAGCAAGTTTGAATATCAGAGCATATATATAAAAAAATACTTATTTGCATTGTACTCATGATTTTGCTTTTGATGGATTAAAGTTCTGTCTGATACCAAATTTCTCTGTCTGATACCAAATTTCGATACCAAAATTTCTCAAAGTTTTGTTTAATCTTTCAATCCTTGTTTTTGTCTAATTTCTCTAATATTTGTTTAATTTCTTCAATATTTGTTTTAATTTAATTTCTCCCCCTTTTTCTCATAATTTAGGGTTTTGCTTTTTGTCTAATTTTAATTTTTGTTTAATTTTAATTTCTCCCCCTTTTTGACATCATCAAACATAGTTAACTCTTTCTTTTCCTTTTCTGAAAATATTCTTTAATTTCTTCCTCTTTAGAGTTTTTCACAGATGTTTGCTCCCCCTTAATATAGCAATTATCAATAGCAAACAACAACAAGGAGAAGATAATATTTCAATTGATGTATCAGAGATTGAAATATAACCAAAATATAATCATTACAAAGAGGTAGAAATATAGGTAAAAGATGATTCCATTAAAATCATAATTGTTTCAATACATAGAATTCAACCAACTAAATGTCAATACATGGCCCCAAGGTATAGATCCTAGAACAAGATACTAACTCCTAAGATCTAGATAAGTCAATGATCAGAGTCATCAGATATAGGGTGAGGGGATGATGGATCAGAAGTGCGTCCTCTACCCCGTCTGCCTCTGCCACGAGTGGAGGTGATGGCACGAGCAGGAGAACGAGATGAACTAGGTGGCTGAGAATGCTGAGATACTAGGGCTGATATCATGAGTCTGATAGAATCAAGTACGTTCAGTGCTCTGGAAACAGATTGAAGTAGAGCAGTGAACTGGGTGGTAGCATGCTCACTCGATCCTCTGATCTCTTTCCTCAGTAGCTCATATCCACCTTCTAGTGCTCCTCTGAGCCTGCCAGCCTCTGCAGTGAGGTCTGTGACCTCAATGGTAGACTCCTGTGGCTGGGGATGGGCCAATGCAAGGACTTGCCCCTGCAAGTCAAGAACTCTGCCAGTAAGTCTCCAGACTGTATCCTCAAGCTGCTGTATCCTGACGGACTGATCTGAAATCATCTGAAATATAGTGGAGATGTGGGGAGTAATGGTCTGATCAGAAGAAGTAGCTCCAGGTGCAAAAGAAGTACTACTCCACTGGCTAGACAACAAAGAAGCCACACGCTGAGATATATGCTCGATCTGATCATCAGCCAGTCTGAACTCTGATGGAGGTGCTCTGCTCTCTGGCTGATACACTGGTGTGGGCATCCTAGTAAACTCAGAAGGGCCAGCCTCAGTATCATGAATGAACTGGGTATCTGGTGAAGCTGCCCTGAAATCATGTACAGGAGAAGATGGACCTTCTTCTTCTATTCTGCCTTCAGTTCTGTCTTCAGCTCTTTCCTCAGCTCTCTCCTCAGCTCTTTCTTCAGAGCCCTTGATCCAACCACCAACAGTCTTTGTAATTCCCATTCGGTGCAGGCTGTGTTGGTTGAAAGTGTCCACATGTGAGAGCTTGGTAGGTGTCTCCCCCTCACAGCTAACTCCAAACCTCCTAAAAACTCTAGTAAGGGCCATACCATAAGGCAAGTGTGCCTTGGATCTGTTCAAAGTTTCTCTCATGGCCTCTATCATAAGTGTAGGGAGGTTTAGGGGGGTCTGAGTGATGATATGAAACATGACACATACATCTCTGCCAGATAGTAAGTCATGTCTACCACTCCTAGGAAAGAATAGTTTTGTCATAATCTGATGCAGGACCCTCATCTCAATGGACAGTAGCTTTGCTTCCAATCTGTTTAAACTTCCTGAAAAATCTTCTCCTAAGATAATTCTGATCCCTTCTTCTTTAATTGGGAGTTCCATATATGAGTATCCTTCACTAGGCAACTGAAGTATCTCTCCCAATATCCTAGAATCCAAACAGATGTCAATCTCCTTTACAGTTGAAGTCACAGACCCGTTTCCATAATTTAGGTTCTGGTAGAACTCTCTGACTAGATCAACATAGGTGACTTCCTTAAGAGAGCAATAAAGTTCCCATCCTTGATTTTTGATCTTGGTAGCAAAAGTAAAGCCTTCTTTCTCAAAGAACCGAAAATCTATATTTTTTCCGGTTTCTACTTTTCTATCAGAAAGAAGATTTACACTGGGGCTTATGGAGGGTTGAGAGGGACCTTGAGCAGGTACTGAAACTGGATTGGGAACAGTGGAAGACTGAGCATGCCTTTTCTTTCGGACAATTTCCTCAGGCTCTCGGATTGATTTCCTTCTTTGGAGAAGTTTTATCTTTGGAGCCATATCCAATAAGGTAGCAGACAAGAAGACTTGAATTCAGTGGAGGAGGGATCACAAAAGAGAAAAAGAAGAAAAAGAGAAGAACAGAAGAGAGGATCCGAAATTTGCAAGAAAAAGCCTGAGATCAAAGAAATATCCATAGAAAAAGAGAGAGGATCCACAATATACCAGAGAGATTGTGAAAGAGAAAAGGAAGATCTTTCAAGGAGAGAATTCTTCACGCCTATCGTTTCAACCTTGATCTAGAGATCATTCAAAGCTTTCTAGAGATCTTCAATCAACAATCAACCTCTTCTCAAGCGTTCAACCGTTCATTCATCTTGAGAAAATCTGAAAAAGGGGTTCTTCATTTGAGTAAAGTTTTTATTGTTATATTTGCTCATTTAAGGAGCTGTTTTTGTATTCATCTGTGCTCTAAATATTCTTACTCTTTGTGAGTTTTTGCTCTTGTTTTTGGAGGATTTCCAAAACAAGGAAAGGTTGATCCGAACCTGAAATCGGAGTGTTTTGGGTTGGCTTGTACCCGGGAAACAAGTGTTCTAGCTTGGGATAGCTAGGGTCGGAGTTTCCGACGTCCTGTATTCTAGCTTGGGATAGCTAGTGTCAGAGTTTCCGACGTTTTGTATTCGGGTTGAATACAAAGGATAGTGGATTGAAATTCCCAAGTGGGATCTTGGGGAGTGGATGTAGGTGCAAGGTTAGCACCGAACCACTATAAATCCTTGTGTTTGTGGTGTGCTTTATCGCTTTATCTTATTTCTTTATTATATCCTTGCAATACTACTTTAGATAATTAATATTGATTTAAAGCCATTGTTTCGTTCTTCATAAGTCATCTGTTGGGCTTAAAATTTTTAGAAACCCAATTCACCCCCCCCTCTTGGGTTGCATAGCTGGGCAACAACATCTAACTACTTGAGATCTTGGAAGTAAGAATAAATCTATCAATGTTTTAATTTTCTTAAGACTTACATGCCCCAACTTTTCATGCCACAAGATAATAGTCTCAACATTGAAAACATTAAAAGAAATTTTATTGAAATCATTTATTACATTCAACTTAAACAAACCATCACTAATATAACCCTACCAACAAAAATATTATTTTTGATAATTACAACTTTATTTGATTCCATCACTAATTTGTAACCTTGCTGAACTAAAGATGAACCACTAACTAAATTCCTTCGAATTTCAAGTACGTGTCACACACTTTCTAAAGTCAATATCTTTCCCGATGTCATTCTAAGATCGACGTGTCCAACTCCTAGCAATTGTGTGATAGAATTATTCTCCAGTGTCATACTTCCTCCACTTGAGTTCTGATAACATTTGGATAAATTTCGATTAAAACATACATATATATTAGCTTCAGAATCTAACCATCAATCATTATTTTCATATGTAAAATTCACTAAAAGAGTTTTAGATTTAAATCTAATAGAAATTTTTCCATCCATCAACATATTGACTTGATCTTAGTGTCTCTTAGCCTTAGGCTTGAACTCCTCAGCCTTCTTGTAATAACAATCTTTAGCAATATGATTAGTTCTTCCACATACAAAGTATGGCTTTAGATCCTTCTTATCTTTGCCTTTGTCATTCCTAGGATTATGATTATAAGATTTAAAGTTTTTCCTCGAGTGATGAAAATTCTTCTTGAACTTATTCCCCTTAGGCTTGAACTAGTTTTGGATCTAAAAATTTTTATTACTTTCCAAGTTAGCCTTAGCTTTTAGCTCACTATCTTGCCTTTCACTTGTCCTATGTTTCTCTTCTATCCTTAGAGAATTAAAGGTTTGTACCAAGGTCAATATTCCTTGTTGATATCTAAGCTTTTTAGCAAAATTAGACCAAGAGGGTGGAAGTTTATCAAATAGATAAGAAACTTTATAATCTTCACTAAGCTTAGAATCCTTCTTTTCTACATGTCTTAATAAGTCTTGAAACTCATGAATTTGTTCATTGATAGGCTTTCCATCCACCATTGTAAACTTATTAAAGGTTGAAGCACATGAACCTCTCTTCACCAGCATCATCTATGCCATATTCTACTTCTAAAGTTTTCCAAAGTTGTTTACCACTAGTAGTATTTCGATAGACATCATATAGACATTCAGAAAGAACACTAAGAATTCGATTATATATGGTAGTGAAAGTCAATGTCTTGTGGGCTGTACCAAGAGATTGACCCACTATTTTCATTGTCTTCTTCTATGGCTAAAATATGTTCTAAAATAGTAAGCTAATACTTCATTTGTTTTTGCCATCTTTTAAAATTTTGACCATCAAATTTATAAGGTTTTAGACTACTAGCCTCTTCTGTTGAAGTCATTAAATTAGGAATAAGAAAGGCAAAGAAATTACTGTTGAAGGTATAAACAATTAACACTTTCAATATGCAGTAACACAACAAAGTATAATATAAATTCTTTAAAAAATTGAAAAGCAGAGCAAAGTAGTATTAATGCTAAAGTTACTACCAACAAGTATCTTTCACATAAAAAGCACTTATACAGTTTCAAAGTTACTAATCGAAGTTATTTTTCAAATATAATATTTCAAACTTTCAGTTTAAGTAACCACCTAAAATGTCTAAAGTCAAATATATGGAGCTAAACAAAATAAGCTGTATAACTTATGCTAACATGAAAATTGCAACAGAAAGTTAAGTGGCTAAAATAATCAATTTAAAAACTTAGTCTATGAATAATTTCAATCACTAGAGAATAAAATAAATTTTTTTTTAAAGTGTTATTAAGTAAAAGAATAAATTGAACAACTAAGCTAACTTTTCTAGAAAAGATGATGATTGTTCAAGCTCATTTATCTATGAATCCAAGGCTAGTTTTCAACATAATCAAAATTGCTATTAAAATAGTTTGTGCTCTTTAAAGTTTAACAATAAAAGTTCAACTAAAAGCACTATAATAATCCTAGATGCATTAAGATTACTATTCTAGCATATTACTAAAGGACATGTATGTAGTCAAAGAAAGATCACATCTTTAGTTGTAAAAAAAAAATAGTGTATAAATTAAACTCAACAGATTTTACAAAAAAAAATAGAAAATAATTAGCCCAATCAAAAATCAAATTTTGGAGCAAATATCAATATAATTTAAAGGAATAAGTAAAGCTGGCCTTTTTGGAGAGTCACGAAGAAACCACTATCCTAAAGATGTGATGGCCTCCCTACGTGTGGATACCTACGGCCTACCATGACTCCAAGATAAAATTCTAAAAAGCTCTCAGCATCGCCTCTTGCTATGTACATATTTATAAAGAGACTAGATAGAATAAGATCAATCTTTGTACCCTCAAAATAAAAAGTGAGAATTCTAGTATGGAGAAAGATTTTTCTTGAAAGATAGATGATTGTAATTCTTACAAAATAGCTCCTTATATAGATAATAGGAGCCTTTATTATTATTTTGTAATGATAAAATATTTATGATAATTATAATATGCAATTAAATAAAATAAAATTGAAATCATAAATCAAATATATATAACTAAAAATTGATTAAGAAATTTAAAAATTTGAATCTTAAGTTACAACAGAATAATTAGAAACTTGGTTCATCTCTCTAATTAAGTTTGATATCTGCTCAAGGAAAATCACTTCCTTTCAAATTATCTTCTTCTGACATAGATTCTAAATCTTTTAAAGAAATTAACTATCATTATAGGTTTAGAAACTTATTTGTCTATCAGATGAATTATATGAAATATATAGAAAATATAAAATCTCGAAAGAATTTTGACAAGTTTTAAAAAAAATCTACATCCGAGATAATGGGAGGGCTATGAGGTTCACCATTTTAGACTTCTATAATTTTAAAATGGTAGATAACATATCCATTAATGATCAGATTCATTAATTCCAAAACTTAATCTAAGAGATCCATAGAGGGAGATCTATTCTTGATAAAACTTATCAAGTATCATGCTTGATAGACAAACTTTCATCTTTTTAATCTCAATTTGCACGTGACCTAAGAAGATTTCGATCTTTTCTTACTCTTAGGTCTATTTTTCAATCCATTAGAATAGAGGATCACTTCAAACTTAGAGAAATTCAAGAAATTCAGAAAACTACTTAAAGCTAAGGTCAATCTTATTGAATCTCAAAACTCAAGTCTGAATCTTAAGGATAAAAACTTTAAAGGTCAAAATCCAAATTTCAAACTCAAAAGCAAAAATTTTTAAGAAAAGGGTAAATACAGGCACCAAAATCAAAAGCTTAAACCTAACAGTCAAGTCCAAAGACCTAAGGAAGAAAGTGGTGAGAGGTTCTTTTTCATCTATAGTTAGGATAATTATCTCGCACCTCAGTGTTTTTACAAAAACAAATAGAAGGTTGTCTACAAAAATAAAGAATATGAAGAATCAACACCAACCTAGACCTCAGGTTAACATGATCGAAGGAAAACCATCTTTCTTAAGGTTGGTTCATCTTACTCCTATCAATTTAACTTATTTAGATTCAAAATGGTGGTTAGACACCGAAGCCAACATCTATGTCTATATTGATAGGTCTTGATTTTTCTCATACCAAGGATCAAGTGGAGGAAGTGTGACCATGGGTGATGAAACAATTGTCAAAGTGCTAAGAAGATGAATAGTTAACCTGAAGTTTACTTTATAAAAAATTAACTCTTCAAAATGTGCAGCATATATCCGTTATAAGAAGAACTTGTTAAGTGGTCCTCTAGTTGTTCAGTTAGATTTTAAGATTGTCTTAGAGTCCAATAAAGTTGTAATTTTTAGAGAAAATATATTTATTAGAAAGAGCTTTATGTCTAAGAGTCTGTTCAAATTGAATATAATTTTTTATCCTAAATTTAACAAAAATTTAGTTAATTTTCTACATCTCTTGTGTTAAATTCTGATTCTTATGAAATATAGCATGGAAGATTGGGTCATATTAATCTTAGATCAACCAAGAAAATATCTTATCTTAATTTGATTTCAAAATTTAATATTGAATATAATTATAAGTGTGAAGGTTGTATTCAATCTAAACAGCCTAGAAGATCTTTCAAATCTATAGTTTTTAGACATACTCAAACTTTTGAACTCGATCATATTAGTAATGTCTATTACTTCAATAGAGGATCAACTCATGGAGGTTGTTGTTATTTTATAACTTTTATTGATGAGTTCTCTAAGTTTTGCTATACTTATCTTTTGAAGACCAAGGATGAAGTCCTTAATAAATTTAAGATTTACAAAGCGAAAGCTAAAAATTAATTTGAAAAAAGGATTAGAATCCTAAGATATGATTGAGGAGATGAATATATTTCAAATAAATTGATCCTATTCTATGAAAAAAATGGGATAATGTATAAAGTCACTGCTCTCTATTCATCTCAATCAAATGATGTGATTGAGCGAAAAAATCGAGCCCTACTGCATATGATCAATGTTATCATTATAAGTTTGATGTACCTCAGAACTTATGAGAGGAGGCTCTTTTATTAATCTACTATATCCTAAACAGAGTTCCACCAAAGGATACAGAGGAGACATCAATGAAGTTTGGAAAAGATATCTATCTAGACTTAGTTACTTTCGAGTTTGAAGGTACTTGCCTAAAATTGGAATTACTAAAAAGAATTAAAGTAGGATCTAAAACTATTGATGTTATTTTTGTTGGCTACTTTGTTGATAATAACACCTATAGAATTTTTTTTTTGTCAATTACGAAATCCCTGCAATATCAAACAGTATCATCATTGAATCTAGAGATGCAACATTTTTTGAAATTATCTTTTCTTTTAAAAGTTGAATTTCTAGATCAATTATTGATCATCCATCCTCTTTAGATTTATCATCATCATCTATTCCTATTTTAGTAGAATTAACTCCTAAACTTGAGCTTAGGAGAAGTAAAAGAGCTAGAGTTGAAAAATACTTTGGTGAAGGCTTAATCTTTACCTTCTTGATAGAAGATACTCCTACCAATTATCAAGAAGCCATGAACTCTTCTGATGCTCTATTCTAGAAGAAGGTAATAAATAATAAATTGAATTCATTATTGAAAACAA
Organism: Elaeis guineensis; assembly: GCF_000442705.2. Classification (NCBI taxonomy): domain Eukaryota; kingdom Viridiplantae; phylum Streptophyta; class Magnoliopsida; order Arecales; family Arecaceae; genus Elaeis; species Elaeis guineensis. The sequence continues at coordinate 93,906,718 of NC_026001.2, read as the reverse complement.
TACTTAAATTCTCATTGATTTATCTTCTGAAAATAAACCTTTAAGGTATAAGTGGATCTTTAAAAGGAAGACGAAGACTGGTAGCACAATAAAAAAATTCAAGGTGAGGTTTATTGCTTAAGATTTTGGATAATAAGTCGGTATTGATTTCTTCGATGCCTATTCATTTGTGATTTATATTACTACTATCCAAGTCCTACTTGCATTAGCTTCCATTCATAAACTTATTATTCTATTAGTTTGATCAGGTGATCCTTTTCTGTGGATTTCAAATTAATGAATCAGATAATTATTTTTAACATAAATGAGTTGATGATTGATTCATTATTCTTTGCCTTTATATTAATGATATCAAAAATTTTCTATCATATTATTTTGATATGAAAAATTTAAGTGAAGCTGATCTAATTCTTGGTATGAAGATCATTCGTACATCTGATTCAATCTGTTTATCCCAATCTCACTATCCTCAAATGATTATTAATAAATTTAAATATTTAGATTATTTTTTTGTGTCTACTCCTTATGATCTATCAATCCATCTCTTGAAGAATACAAAAAGATCTGTGAACCAAGAGAAGTATGCTCAAATCATTGATTCTTTAATGTATCTATCTGATCAGACTAGATCTAATATTACTTATATAATTTTCAGACTTAGTAGATATATTAATAATCCTAGTATAATTTATTAAACTACTTTAGAAAGAGTATTCTAATATCTTAAAAGTATGATTGATTATTTTCTATATTTTATAGATTATCTAGATGTACTTGAGGGATATAGTGATTCTAGTTAGATTTCTAACATATTAGATATTAAATCAACTTTCGGCTATGTTTGTGCCCTTAATGGGGGTGCTATTTCTTGACAATCTTTCAAATAAATTATTTTAGCTAGAAGTATACTATAGAAGTAGAACTTATACCTTTGATTCTATCTATTCTGAAGCTGAATGGATAAAATAACTTCTATCAAAGATTCTTTTAGTATTTTCTCCTATTCCTCCCATATCTATTTACGATGATTCAAGAGCTATAATAGATTTTTATAAAAAGAAGCTTGTGAATACTAAAATAAATAGACATTAAATTAAGATAAAAGTTTATAAAAAAATATAATTATTTTTTGAATCATATTGCAATTCATCTTAATCTTTTCGATTGCCTTACAAAAGACTTAAACATGACTAAAGTCCTAGAGTACTCATTAAGGGGGATGGACTTAGTCTATAAAAGATCTTCCAATAATAAAAAGCTAATCTTTGTGATAGGAGATTCTTTGAATGAAGTTTAAAATGATAATAACAAGCTGATTGACTGATCAAGGAGCATATATGGTTTATCTGATATTGGAGTCATAGAGTCCAATCCATCTCTATAGTGATTAGCACTCATATGTAGTGCTTAGAAATACTTTATCTCTGAATAAGATTCAAGAGATATTCCTTCACATATCTCTGGAGGGCTCTCTTATGTGAGATTATCCGTATCTGACCATAGTTAAAGACATAGATAATCTCTAGAAACTCTCATAAAATAATCAAGATATCTATATATGGCCATTAACGTGCAAACCTTCAATATGAGCTTCTATATTGTGTGTATATGATAGGTGTATAAATTTATCCATAGAAGTATTAATTTATGCATCAAATTATCTTTATTCTTTTAAAATTGATACTTTTTCGTATATTTTACAGAAAAGAGCTGCACCAACATGAAGAGCCCGATCTACAGGCTTAGAGGGATCAAACGAGACTAAAAATAGAGTTAAAATGGATTTAAATTCAAAGTCGAAAGATAATCCGATCTAATACGCAAGTTGGTGGTCCACCATGGACCATTTGGTCCATAAGAAAGTTATAAGCCGTGAAATGCTACAGTAATTTTCATATGGCTCAGGCTCTGGCGGGATGTATGGGATTCAAATCAAAATAGGACATTTGAGGGGTTTGTGAAACAAACAGTTTGGATTCAAATGGGCTTAAGAGGAGACTTTGGGTGAGCTTTGGCACGCGAGTGTGAGATAGAACTTGGACTTGGCGTGTACACGGAAGCTAATCTTGATGGCGCGAGAATACAGAGAAAATTCAAATTCAGCAACAGGAGGCAGCATACACGAATTTTTTAGATTTGACTTCGTTTGGATCGCTAACTGCAATGAAAAGAGAGATTTTTAAAATTTTAAAATAAAGCAACCACTTCTATATTTTCTATTTAACCAACTGCCTATCCATCCATCCATACTTTCCAAATTAAATCCTAACCATTCATCTATCTTCTCTTTTTAGTCCCACATCGAAAAAATATAAAATCCTCCTCCCTGCCTACATCTATAAATAAAGCCTAATACCTCCATTCATAGTATCTCTCTCCACTCCATAATTCTTGTAGGGGGTCTGTGTGACAGGTAGACATACCCACTTTTAAAATTTTTTAGCCACCTTGTTTTTACTTTCTCCACCCTTCCAACACACGAGAAGGAGAGTCAGCCAGGGGAAGGTTGATCCCAAGCCAAGAGAAGGAGAGAAGTCTGATTCTGTAAGAGATTTTATTTTCTGTTCAAACTCCAAGCATTGTTAATGGCTTAGGAGTTGAAAATTTTTGTATCAGAATTTTTTTTTCAGAAATAAATTAGTTATTTTTTTCTATTTAATTTTTATAATTTTAATTTCTGCAATAGGATAGTTTAAATTTCTGCATCTTTTAATTCTGTAATTTTTAATTTTTGCAAATTCAATTTTATGTAAGTAAAATTAGTCGTTATTTTATTTTTGACTTCAAATCAACTATGTCTGGCTAAGTAATCCCTCTGAAGTTTACGATGAAGCTAGATCATGAATAGAAGTCTGCTCTATTCAATTTCTCTTTTCGAGCTTTTAAATTTTTAGAATCCTTTTCTCTTCATCTCTCTCGTCAAGAGACTTGATGGGCTATCGTTGGGTCAGAATTCCTTCATAGTCCATGCTTGATTTGATGTAAGAGGGGATGATTGATAGAAGGATCATAATTTTTTAAATCATTTCTTCTCTTTCCATGTGAAAATCTTGATGGGTTATAGTTGGGTCAGAATCCCTTCATAGCCTATACTTGGATAACACAAGAGAAGTGAAGAAAGGAAGGGTCTCTTAATTAGGGTGAGAACAAAATATTTGATGGATCATAGTTGAGTTAAATCTCTTCATGACCCATGCTTGTTCATATTTTACATCTTGATTAAGGGACATTATAAGAGAAATCATAAGAAGGCTCTCTAATTCATTGATCTAGTAGATTCAAGAGCCCTAGATCTTTTAGATAATTTACCTTTATAGTTAATTAGTTTATTGCTTTGGTAGTTCATAATTCAACAAACAATCTCTTTCCTTTTTCTCTAAAGCTCGCATGAGCAAGCATTTAAATATAATTCAAAATTCAATTCCTCGTGGGATCGACTCATACTCGTCGGACGTGCTACATTGCACACCATGTGCTTGCGATAAATTTAAGACATATCAGTATAATAGTAAAAATTTGAGTCAAAAAAATATAGTTTAAGATCTAGTTTACTTTATTTTCTTCACATTAATACTATTAACACTAAATAAAATATAGTCTTAAAAGATACTTCATCTATTGCACAGTATATATACCTAGCAAAAAATTATTTCACATTATTAAAATTTTTAAATTTTAATTATTTCAAAAATTTTGAGTTTTGAAGGACATTGTTGGTATTTTGAAAAAATTAAAAAATTCAAAATTTTCTTCAACTAATTCCTAACCATTTGTTTTGTTTAGTCCCATAGAAGAAACCTTGAGAAGAGGTTTATATTAAAAATCCTTCTCTTAGGCTTTGCCCAAAGTTTAAGTAGTTTTGGACCAAAGCACACACATGCGTGCGCGATCCAGTTCGGCTCGGCTTGCATGCATGTGATAACATCACACCTACAATGTGGCAAAGCCCACATTTTATTTTATTTTTTCTCTATTTATTTTCCCTTTTATGATCATTTATTACTATTTTTCCTAATTTATTTTGGGATAAATATGATTAATGTTGGTTAACGTTAATTGCATAATTAATAGCTTTTTTCATTGCCTTTCTACCCATTAGACCAATTAAAAACTCTTTAATTATTTAGACCATTGAATTAGCCTAAATAGCTAGTTCTTGGGCCTATAAATTGGATCATTGGTAGAAATTGCACTACAAAAAATTAAGATATTAGCGACAGTATTTTTGCCATCGCTAATAATAGGTATTAGCAACAGCATTACCTATGATAATTTTGTCGTCTCTAATAAGCCTTTTTATCGACAGACTTTGACGATGGATTTGTATGCTATTACTAAAAGTATGATCGATGACAGTAGAGATAGTGTTAGATATTAGTGACGACTATAGCGACAAAAATTTAGACATCGCTAATACTAACCCTGAAAGCTTTCCGTCGGTTTTCAATTTTTCATTTTCACTCATCCTGTCGCATTCTCCCTCTTTACGTTGCCTCTGATCTCCTTCTTTCCCTCACCGCTAGATCCTACTTCTCTGAAACCTCGACTGCTTCCCTGAGCTCTCGATCGTCGAATCTCACTTCCTTGAGCCTCTGACCATTGGGTCCCACTTTCTCGAGCCCCCGACCATGAGCTCCCGATCGTCGCCTGTCTCTCTAAGCCCCCAACCGCCTCTTCGAGCCCCCGACTGCCTCCCCTTGGCTATCTCCGATCCTCCTCTTTCCCCCACCACCAAATCCAACTTCCTCGAGCCGCTGACTACCTCCCCAAGTATCAAATCTCCGGCCCATCTCCCTCCGACTGCATCCCCGAGCCCCCAGCCCACCTCCTCCCTTCTTCCCCCCACCTTTTTCTTTCTTCCCCCCTTCTCCTGCCGCGTAGTGTTGTCTCTTACCGTGTAGCACCACCTCCATACCGCAGCACCGTCTCCATAGGTTTGGTGAGTATTAGCAACAACGACGGTGACGACTCCATAGCGATCGCCAAATACCATTATTTTAAATTTTTTAATATTTTAAATTAATATTTATAAAATTTAGTTAAATTAGATTTAATATTTAAATTAAATTAATGATATTTAATTAAATTTATTAAAATTATTTTTAAATTAATAATATTTAATTAATTTAAATTAATAATATTATTAATTTTGATAATATTATTATTAATATTATTTATTTTAATAATACTATTAATTTTAATAATATTATTACTATTTTTATTAAAATTAATATTATTCTCAGGAGGTGGATCTACTCCGAGAATCTCTCCAACGAGAGTAGCCCTACTGCCTTTGATGGTAGGGGTTCGGACCGGTTCTGACCTACTCATCTACTCTGGTGGTAGCTGGAGCTACTCAATGATTGGCTTTTAAGCCTTAGGCCCAGTTTGAAGTATAAAATAATTTTTGGACTGGACTCAAAGAGGGGTGTGGCCTGGTCCAGTCCGATCCATTTTCAGTCCTATTTATAATTCCACTCGATATTTTAGAATCTCTAGGATAAAATTTGTCTGAATGATATGCTGGTGTGCTTGCACGACCTAATCATCTGACATATTTTAAATCCGTATGCATGGGATGCGCATCCCCACTGTCCCCATTTGCAATGATATCCTTTACTTAGAAACTCAGTATGTTAAAAATTTTAAAAATATTGTATTACATATAACGATAGACCTACTTTTTGATTAATGTACATATTCTATGATATCTGTACATTTATATACTTTTATATGGATCAAAAAATTATGTACATTAATCAATTGATGGTCCACTTTAGATAATTTAAAATTATAATTAATTCTATAGATAATTACAATAATCAAACAATATATTGAGGGTTTGAAAAAAATTTTAAACAGTATTTTTTTTTAGTTCTCCTCACACATTTTTAGTTATATGGAGAGAACTAAGAAAAAATACTGTCAAAATTTTTTTCAGCCCCTATTGCATATCATTTAATTACGGTAATTAACCTATAAAATTAATATAATTTCTGAATGGAATAGGATCTTCTATATCTATTAGTTGATGATAAGATGCACTTATTATGTAAGCTATTTTAAGTGATAAAATATTTGGTAAGCATTTTATCTTGTATTTGTATATGCAGAATATTTAAATAGTATGTCATGGATCGTAGTTAGATGGACCGTTGAGTAGTCAATACGATAATTTCTGCTGAATATAAGGAGGGTGTCAAGTACTTCTGTGATTATACTTTTGAAAATATTGCACTCTTAGTTCAAGGATGAGCTCGTTGTCCTTATAAGAAATGTATCAATAAAAAAATACTTGATAGAAATGCAATAATTATTTATTTATATAGGAGTGAATTTATGTCAAACTATAAGTATTAGTACCTACATGAAGAGACGTGAGAAATAATTGCAAGGATTAAAAGTCAGTAGGACAGGGACACAAATAGAATCATAGACATGGTTATAGATGCGATTGATCTTAAATTTGATTGAGATATGGAGAACAATCCAGAAACTGATAATGATGATTTTTATCATATGCTGAAAGATACTGATGAACCACTATGGTCGGAATGTGAAACACATACTGTATTATCAGCTATGTCAGAGTTGTTGAATTTAAAAATCGAGTTTAATATGACGGTCAATTATTATGATAGGATAGTAGTAATAATAAAAAAGATGCTACCAAAGGATAAGAAGTTTGTTGGGAGCTTCTATGCTTCAAAAAAAATGGTGAAAGGGTTAGACATGGGATACGAGAAAATAGATACATCTGTCATAATGATTGCATATTTTTCTACAAGGAAGACTAACTGAAGGGCTCATGTGATGTATGCGGTGAAAGTCGATTTAAACCAAAGCAAGAGAATAAAAATCGAAAGCACATACCGTATAAGGTTCTTCGATACTTTCTTCTCACTCCTAAGTTTTGGAGGCTCTACTTGTCCAAAAATACTGTTGGGTAGATGAGATGGCATAAAAAAAAATTCACAAGCATATCGATATGATGAGTCATTCATCGAGCAGTAAGGCATAGAAAAAATTTAATGCTTGCCACTCTTTATTTGCTTAGGAATCATGCAATATCTGACTGGGTCTGTCTGTGGATGGGTTTATACCGTTTAGTCATGTAGCGGTTCTTTATTCATGTTGGCCAATCTTTATTCTCTATATAATCTACCACTTGAGATGTGCATGAAAGAACATAATATCATTTTTACATTAGTCATTCCTGGATCACAACACCCTGGTAGAAGCATTGATGTATATCTAAGACCTCTTGTTGATAAGCTGAAATTCTTATGGTTCGATGGCATATATATATTTGATGTATCAAGGAAGCAAAATTTTATAATGAAGACTGCATTGATGTGGACCATTAGCAATTTTTTTGTTTACGAGATATTGTCAGGATGGAGTACTCATGAGAAGCTAGCATGTCCCTATTGCATGAAGAATATAAAATTATTTCAATTTGAGCATGGTCGTAAGTCCAGCTGGTTCGATTGTCATCATTAATCTCTCTGAACATCATCTTTTTCGAAAGCAATGAGACAGTTTTAGGAGGAATAAAATAGAGAAGGATGAGATACCCTCGCGACTCAATGGTATGGAAGCATTCTAGAGGATATCTTAAGTGGATGAAGTTCAATTTGGCATACTATTTGACAAGCAAAAATCTAAGAGGTTCGGTAGAACTCATAACTAGGTGAAGCATAGCATTTTCTAAAAGTAGACGTACTGATCTATCAATTTGATCCATCATAATCTTGACGTCATGTATATTGAGAAGAATATCTTTGATAATATTTTCTATATTATTATGGATGTCAAGGGCAAGACGAAGGATAATTCTAAGGCCTGAGTGGATATGAAGAATATATGCAAGCGTCCTCTATTAGAGCTGGTTCAGGTATCTTCGAGAAAATTTTTGAAGCCGAAAGCAATTTATACCTTAATGAGAGAGCAGTTGAAGGACGTATGTGAATGATACAAAAATTTTAAATTTTCACATGGTTATTAAAGTAATCTAGCTCGATATGTCAATATCAAAGATTGTAGGTTTATGGGCTAAGAGCAATGACTGTCATATCTTCATGCAATAATTATTTTCATTGGTTTGGCATAATCTCCTTTCTAATCCTATATGGAGTTTTTGATCGAGCTTAATCTTTTTTTAGAGATATTTGTGCTATCGAACTATCCTCCAATCACATCTCTAGTCTTGAGGTTAGCAGTGTAGAGACTATATGCAAATTGGAGAAGATATTTTTTTTTAGTTTCTTCGACTTCATGGAGCACTTCGTGATTCATCTAGTTTATGAAACTAGGGTTGGAGGATCAGTGCAGTACATGTGGATGTATCCATTTGAAAAATACATACAGTCTCAAAAAGAAAGTAAAAAAAAAGGTCAGAGTTGAAGGTTCTATTGTGGAGGCTTACATAATTAAAAAAAATTTTAATTTCAGCTGACACTACTTTAACCCCAATGTGCAGATAAAGCGGACTCAAGTGGGCCGAAATGATAATAGTGGTGGGGGATCAGAGATGGAGATCTCAATATTTGCCTATCTCGCTCATGAATTTGGGCACGATGTTCGTCGAATATTGACTAATAGAGAGCTCCGACAGGCAAAGACATATGTTTTGCTAAACTATACAGAGATCGATCCATATGTTGAGTAAGTATCCATCACAATCTCAACTCTTTATTCAATTATCATCCTGTACTTATCTTATGCATGTATAGGCAATCTGATGAGATGCTGAGATGGGACAACCTGATGATAAGTGAGAAAAAAATTTTCAGTTCAACGCTCACAGAACTTTACAAATTGATTCCATCAACTGGCAAGCTACCATTATTATTTTATTTATTTTAATTTCTCCTAACTTATTCCTTTTATAATATGTAGATCATATAAGATGATAAATCTATACCTAAGAAGTTAAGACCATTAGGTTACAGGCCAACAAAGTATGTGACATGTTATAATGGCTGTAACATGAATGGTTTCAAATTTTACACACAGCAATATGGATATCATAAGGGTATAATGAACAGCGGTGGTGTATAAAGGGCAGCTGGTGGGTAGAGACGGAGAGTGACTACTATAGAATATTTCTAGAAGAAGTAATCAAGTTGACCTACCTTGAAGGTAATAATGTAATGCTGTTTAAGTGCTGATGGTTTGATACCGATAATTGTATGAAGATTGATCCATGACACGGACTTATTGAAATCAAACATGAATCAAAAGCATATATCAATGATCCCTTTGTGCTAGCTCAACAAGCTGTTCAAGTGTATTATACTCTTTTTCCATCAAGAGAGAGAAGAAGGAAAGAATGGTAGGCTGTATGTAAAATTAAGTCTCGAGCTATTCATTACGTACTCGAAGAAGAAGAAGAGCCCTATTTACTAGAATGCTTTCAGGAGGATGAAATATTTGAAGTTCATCAGTCTTTCATAGATGCAGAGTTGGATGCTTCAAGTTTTCTTTTACATGATGGCCAACATGAAGAGGTAAATCATTCTGAATTTATTTTAAAGGACAATCCTATCCAAGAAGAAAAAGAAGAGGAAGAAGATGAAGAAGTGGAAGAAGAAAAAAAATCAGATGAAGAATCCGAAGGGTACCAAACATCTGAAGAGACCGATGAGTAATGCTCCTTGCTTGCGATGAACTTCTAGACTGCTGACTCATTTTAAATATTTGTCTTGCATTGCCACCTATCTGAAGGGTATCAAACATTCGAAGGGTACCAAACATCTAAATACTTATCTTGCATCATTTTAAATCTTACATTGGCATCCATAATTATATAATTAATTCGTGAATCTATTTATTTTTATTTTCAGATATTATAGATTATGTCTGTCAGAGACCAGAGCCATCACAGTCAAAGAGAGAGCTCTCATGCAGCCTGCTTATATGGTTCTGCGGCACACATACCACATAGTAAATTTTAATACTTTATATATTCTTTTTTATGTTATTTTATCCTTTATTATCTAATATAATATTTTTTATGATATTTTGATACTCTCAGATTCGGATGCTGTAGGGTCACCAGTGACCCCACAATCATACGAAGTAGTATCCGGCTCTCAGAGTCACAGCAGTGTGGTAGAGGATCCGTTTGGCTTGCGGTACCTCTGACTCGATCGGAGGATAAAGAACTCATCTACATTCAGAGCCATTCGTAAATACTATATCTTCATTGAATATGTTTAAAATTTAGCCATTTTAGAGACTAACATTTATTGTTCAAAATAAATTTTATAGCACATTTACAGAGCCAGGGATGCCTCGTGTGGTTACTGGGATCATCCGATGATTGATGCCGAGGTCGGTGAATAAGTTCTCCAGTTGGCCATCGGGAGCTTATGATGCAGCCTAGAAGATGTTCTTGGTAAGTTAAAGATATTTAATTTTTAAATTCATGATAGGTTTATTTCTGTTTATTAATACACTGTTGCTTCTACTTGTAAGAGTATTATCAATTCGAGACTCCTCAGGATGAGGAGGCTGGCCATCGGACCTTCGAGGAGGTGGTCATGTAGAGGTTCCAGGATGGACTGTATAGTCTTCGACAGTCTACCATAGAGCACTCCAATTCTGATTCACCATCATACTAGAAGTCTTACACAGATCACTAGATGTGAGCGAAAATGTAAGAGGTCCTCTACGACCAGTAGAATACTAAGGAGTACTCTGGTAGGTGGCAGAGGGCAAAATAGAATCAGTCTATCCAGCAGCACCCGATCAAGCATATTGGCAGCTCCGTTAGCACACATATTGTGACCGATAGATTGATAAAAATTTTATACTTAAATTAATTTCATATTGAATTAATCATATATATATATTAATTAATATAATTTAATTATTTATTTATTGTAAACACAGCAGCTGGATCATGCAATAGGGCAACTGTAGATATGAAAGGCCAACACCAGTCTAGGAGGACTGGTGATTACTTAGATCCTAGATCTCGATAAATCATGATAATAAATTTAAAATATTATTTATTAAATTTTTATATATATTGATATATACGTACTAATAAATTTTTAAACTGTATAGACGGATTATGCAGAGTATCTCGTATCGCGGTACAGTGAGGATCCCTCCTCTCTGCCCCTCTTTGATCTCGAGGGATAGTTCAGGACCATCGGAGGGGTGAGTAGGAACCGGATCATAGGATTCACCATAATTTTGATCCTCCAGCAGCTCGATACTCTTCGACCTTCTCCTCTTAGGCCTTAACGATCCAGATGTGAGGTGATGCATATGTGGAGGAGGTCATGCAGAGGCTTTGGAGTCAGCGACCTCAGAGTTTTCGAGACGCCATCCATGATAGTCATTGAGATTCATCGAGATTCGTATCTGCACGATTAACTCGGCTCATTATCACAGCCAGCAGCAGATAAGTCTAGCTATAATTTTTTTTACTTATTTTAAATTTTTATATTTAGAAGCTTCACATATATAGGCTTCAATCCGAAAAAGAAACTTAGGGGGTAAAAATTCAATGAACCATCCAATTGATGGATTGGGGATGTCTATAGCTCCATATCATCGAATGAAACGTGTAAAAATAATCTATTCGAGAATCAGAGTAGTATATCAAAATATATATCTCCGTATTGACATATATACTTTCGTATCAAAATTTATTAATAATATTTTATTTTTCTTCGCTATAGGATGTTAGGACATCCGGTTCTCATCTACCAGCTGTTAAAGAGGACGTACAGGAGTAAGAGGATGAGGAAGATGACGATGAGGATCTCACATGATTTTTTTTGGATATGTATGTAATTTTGATACTTGTAAAGTAGTATAAATTTATAAAATTATATAATTTATATTTTTAATATAATATAATTAATTTTTTATTTATGATTGTGGTAAATAATTATTTTTTATTTATAATAGATTTTAAAAAATATTATTGCTTATTACTGTGATTAAAATAGGTTTTAAAATATTTAATTTTAATTTTTTTTTAAAAAATAAAAAATTATTAGTGATGGCATTAGTGATGCAAATACCGTCGCTAATAGTTTTTTAAAATTTTTATTGTAAAAAATTAAAAAACTATCAGAGACGGTGTTAACGATGATATTGCTGTCGCTAATAATTTTTTAAATTTTAATTAATAAAAAAATTTAAATTATTGGTGACGGCTATTTTTATCACGAATACTGTTGCTAATTATTCTTATTAGCGATGAAATTTTTTGCCATTACTAATAAGTATAATTAGCGATGGTGTTATTTTCGATGAAATTTTAGTCACAGAAATCCATCGCTAATAGAATTAGCGACGACAAATCTACTATTAGTGATGGTACTTAGCCATCATTAATAGTCTATTTTCTTATAGTATTGATAGATGAAAGAAAAACTTCTTTGCTCCTCTCCTAATCCCTTTTTTTATATTCCTATATTCTTTTGTAAGTTCTCTTCTTCCTAGTTATTTTTCGGTTGATATCTTTGCTTCTAGATTAAAGTTCTATTATCTTTTCCATGATCATGCCTGCAGCAGAAGTCAACAATTATACTTTTAGGTGGAGTTCTCGAGTTTGATCCCGTACAAATGTCGAAAATCGTCAAATCACCTTAGGATAGTATGCTGCATACATTCTGTCTGTAAGTTTTTTAGTTGAATTTAATATTAATTTGATAATAAATTTTAGTCATTAGTTCAATTGAATCGCAACCGGATATATATATGTGTGTGTGTGTGTGTGTGTGTGTGAAATAGCCAAAATAGAAACAACAAAAATACTAATGTCTTGGATATTTGATACCATATGCATCCGCCGTGATAAAATTAACCAATACATTCCAAACAGGTTGACCAAAAGAGATGACGAAATCATCTGTGAAAGCTTTGCAAGCTGCAACCTTAATACTCTCTCTTTTTATATGTGATATGTACAGTTGAAGTCCAAGCTAAAATATCTTTCAGGAAAGGGTCTTTGGATAGCCTATAAGTGGTAGGGTAAGTCATATAGTAATAGTGCTGAAATCCTCCTAACCATAATTTGGTGGCAATAGCATAGTACATTCTCATCTAGATTCCCTGCAATTCAGCTAGAATGACAAAAAGGTGAACAATATAATTGTCTGCCACCTATTGTAATCGAGTTGGCTTCATGGTCCCTGATAACACAACCCACAGTAGCTTGTTCTTCTCTTTTTGCTCCATCGAAATCCACCTTCAAAACTCCAAAAGGAGGGGCCATCCAGCTGATCATCTTGTTCGATACGCATCTATCTCTAGATGGTGGCCATCGAGAGCTGTAAAGCACTCTGCGGGGGACCCACGTACCAAAAGTATCTTTATTTGAAAATTTTATGTTCATTTTTATATGTTATGAAGTCAATATGTATAATATATTATAAATATCCATCATCCACTAACTTCGCTGTAAAAGCAAATAATTTAGCACTATCTCGTCAGTCAAAAATTCTCTGAGTCTTAACATCACTTTTACGTGGGAAATACTACATTCTTGATCATGAGATCAACTAAGTTCATTCTCTCTTGAACTCTCTGAGAGACAGGAAGGAAGAAAACCACACAAATAGAGGCTAAAGCACTCGGCATGTGAGATAGAACCGAGATTAGAAGACGCCATCGATCATTAAGATAAAGACTAAGTATATATTACCTCCAGTAGCTTTAATATGTAGTATGGTAGCAAAAGTGCATAGAAAGAAGAAGCTTTGAACGGTACTGCACCTAAACCCACTAAAGATAACAACCCACCTCTCTCTGTCTCTCTCTAGACAGAATGTAAAAAGAACTTTACAAAAAATAGAAAACGAGTATTCGTTCAGCCACAACGTCAAACAGTACTACCATTAGTACGTAGTACATAGCAGTACGGATAACAAAGAATTATAATGAAAATGGAAGAATTAGAAGCACACAGACAAGACTCAAAGCCCACACTAAAGAAAGAAAACAACCATTCTTTTTTTTTTTTGTTTTTTTTTTTTGCCTTTTTTTTGGGATCTTTCTATACATATCATAGAAAGCAGATTACATAAAAACCACCACCAAATCCAACACCAAACACCAAGCCCTTTCCCATTCCCTTCATTGAAAAGATAAAACCCAAGATCAAAGTCAACAGAAAATCAAATAAAAGCCAGCCTAGCTAATTAATCCCACACTCGTTGATCATTCCTATACCCAAAACGGAGGAAGAAAAAATAAAATGAAACCCTCCTCTCTCTCTCTCTCTCTCTCTCTCTCTCTCCCCCTCTAAAACCTCCTATATATACCTCTCTTGTAATTCTCTCTCTATGATAGTGTGACATGATATGTAATTAATGGACCAAGTTGTTGTTAATTAGAGCCAGAGGGCGCCAGCCTCTTTGAGGAGGGGGACGAGGGTGCCATTGATGTGGGAAGCCATGACCCGGTCCATGGCGCCGACAAGCTTGCCGCCGATGAAGACGACGGGGACGGCTGGGGGCCCGCCAGCGGCGCCGAGGAGGCGGGCGAGGGCGCGCTCCATGTCCTTGCCGCGGGGGTCCTCGTCGAGCTCGTACACGGTGGGGCTCACACCCATCCCGCGGAAGAGACGCTTCACGGCATGGCACATGCAGCACGTACTCACGCTAAAGATCACCACCGCGCTCTCCGCCGCCAGCCTCTCCACCCTCTCCAACGGATCCATTCGCCCCCCCAGCGACGCGTACGCCCCCCACGACTCCGCCGCTGCCTGGTACTGCATCCTCTCTTCTTCTTACTATATATAATATATATATACTCGCTTCTGCTACTTAGAAGGTGAGCTCTTTTGGATTGGGAGTGAAGAAGGGGAGCCAGGGGGATTTATATATAGGGAAGGAGAGGGTGTTCTAAGACTAAAGAAAGAAAGAGGGGTAGAATAGGAAGTTTAGAGAGAGAGAGAGAGAGAGATTTGGCTTGGGGGTGGTCTCGTCAGTGCATGCAGCAAGAGGGAAAGGAGGGAGACCAGGCAGAGAGGACTTACCATAATAATAATAATAGAGTAGTGTACGTTGCTGTCGCTTTTTCAAAGGTTCCATAGAATTTTTTTTGTTATGCTACAAGAGTTGCTGACGTGTTCGATCTTGTTTATTAGCTAAAAACTCATATAATGACGGTTTTGACGACTTTATAATAACTATTATATAATGAAAATAACATCTTATGAGGCATTTATTATTATTATTATTATTCAGGAATAAACTGTACAGTTGATATAACCGTGAATAACGGTTTTTAAGGTGGCTGCTTTATGGGATAATCTGTTGTTATTGTAACGCTCCTGTAGACTTGATTATGCAAACCGAGAGAGTATACGATATATAATATATGAAGGAAATAAAGTATATGAGTGAGAGACAAAGGGTGCAGGCTTTGTCAGAAGAGTGTGTTGGGCAATAGCGGCTGTCTCCGTCCTTGTTGTCGGCTGGTTCTACTGTTCACCGGTTCGGTGACCCGAGGCTAAATGAGTACGTTAGCAGGGTACCGGGGCTAAAAGATGCCCGCATGTTATTACTTTTTTTTTTTATTTTTTTGCCCTCTCTCTTCCTCTTTCTTATCTAGTGCTCTGATGGTATTTGATTTTTTTTTTTTTTCTCTGCGGCACTTTTTCGTCCACCTCACCCTTTTATCCATTGGGTATCTCTAGATGCGGGAAACCAGCTTATGTTTATCCGTTCTGAAGAGATTTTGCTCGCCATCCCAGTTGCATGAGGATTCAAAGTGATGCCAAGTTATCTACTACCAGAAAAAAAAGTAAAAAAAGGTGATGCCAAGTTATCCACTTTTCTAAGTTCTCATTCATCAAATCTTCCCCTTGGCAAGTTATTTGATTCAGTTAGATAACACGTTCTTTCTAGATCTGTCCTCTACTTAGCTACGGGAATATACTACATTCCACCAAAGTCACAATATTGTGCTGATTATAACTTTGTAACTTGTACGAGCACAAATTCTCTTCAGCCACAAGTTGTAGGTGATGGACATGCAGGATGTGATCGTCAAAACATTAGTATCATTGCACCCTCCTATCCTCTATCCTACAAGACATTTGCTATGTTATAATATGCGGTTCGAAATACTTTGACCACAGAACAAATACCTGCATCTCACTTACGGATTGCAAGAGATTGTCGACATATCCACCTGGCTGACACTTAATGTGATCGTATCTAAGCTAAAGTAACTTTGAACACGGAACCTGCTTACGCCAAGAATAATGATATAATTTATTCTTGGAACAAATACCTCGTCTATATATATATATATATCTTCCTTTTTTTTTCTTTATTAGCACAAACAACTACAGGAAATGAAGAGTGCCAATGAATAATAAAAATAATACTTGTAGTCAATCTTTCCCATATGTTAAAATCTCTTCTCCTCTCTCTGTGCGTGTGTGTGCGTGTGTTTCAGAAGAAGGTCAGATGGTGGTTTGGTTGGCTGGGTGGTGCATGGAATGTGAGCGCCAGACTGGACAGTGGTCAAATATTTGGTTCCGCCGCGTGGGTGGGACCCGCTGGACAACGGTCCGTCAGAACCTGGATCTCAGGCCACCCAGGGGGTGAAAAAAGTAAGAGGAGGAGATGGCCTGCCTTCGCGCGTGGGAAAGGAGAGAGAAGAGGGAGAGTGTGGGATGGAGGGGTGCGAGCACGTGGGAGGCGGCACGTGGGAGGCAGGGGAATGATGGTGTCGGCGTAGAATGCGGCACGTGTGAGCAGGGCGCCGCGAAAAGCCGGTGGGCCAATTCAGGGGGGACAGCAGGCCCGGTTTCCACGCACACCAGCCACGTAAAACTTGTCAATTGCCCTTCTCTCTCTCTACTTTTTGCTGTAAAACTGCGTAATGGTTTTGAGAAGATTTGGGAAGTGTTGCCATCGAATCACGTTAGTCGAGTAAACGAAAAAATAAAAATGAATTATATCGATCAGTTTCCTGGATAAAGTTTTGGATTGTTATAATCACTTTACTATGTTATAATGGTTTTTATTATCTGATATTTTCATGATGCATTTATTATTTGATAAGAATGAAGAGTAGAGCTCCACCTCCTTCATTTCATAAATAAAAATTTTATATCTGATATATAAAATAATAAGAAAAGAAGAATACGATCCAACAACAAGCTACATAAAAATAAGCTTGGATCGTATATTTTCTATGAAAGAATGATTGATTTTTTTTTCATGATGCCAATCAAATTTTACATAATTTTTAAAATATAATAGATTTTTCAGCATTCATCCATAATATAAATCATAAAATCAATGTTATACTTTAAAAATTATATAAAATATAATCCAACAGTTGGTATTATAAAAAAATATATATATATTTTTTTTGGCATGAAAGATGCAATTCTAAACTTCACATGTAATCAGTAGAATATTAAAATAATTTTTCAACCTAGCGTTAACGAACCCCTAGCTAGACACAAAATACTCCTTTCCTACATTTCATGATGTACATTTAACTAAAACGTTGTTTTCTGCTGATAGGAACTAATATATTATCATTTTATTGCGAAGATAAACTAATAAAGATTGCGTTATGGGTGTTCTAGTTGCCCTGCCTAACTGTTCTTTATTTTTTTTTTTATCATGGCAGTGCCAGTGAGACATCTCTCATCCCCATGACCCTGTCCCAAAGATGGTACTGCGGCCATTGGATCAAGAGTTGGATCACTTGATGTGTGGTTGGTGATGGGAGTGGAAAAGGTTGCGACTTGAGACTGACTAGAGTCCACTCCACTCCACTCCACTCCACACGGAGGCCAAGGAGAGAAAGAGACGTGGCCAACGCACCCACCCACGAGAATAAAGCGAGGTGGAGAGAGAGGGAACGAACGCATGTAGCGGTACCTTCCACTGTGGTGTTTTCCAAGGCGACATGGCCGGTGAATACAAAAGAGACATAGGATCTGGCAGGTCACCCGGCACGGGCGGCGGTACGGATCATTCCCTTCTTTTTATATTATTTTTATATTCTTTAAAAATTATTCATACAAAAGTTAAACACGTAACGAAAAATAATAAAAAATAAAAGCGCACTCACCTCTCTCTCTCTCTCTCTCTCACGCTCTACGAGGAAGTATAGAAAATAAAACTCATATTTTGAAGAATTTAAGAAAAAAATTTAATACTATCGTCTAATAAGAAAAAAAAAAAAAAAAGTTATAAACGGTTCATCAGTACAGGATCACAACATTCACCTACCAATCGAAGGATCCTTCAATATTTCGAATTAATCATCAGTATTAACTTATCTTGTACCACTAAAGTGCAGAAATAATTTGAGTTGTAGCCAAGTTAAAAAAAAAAAAAAAGTACTTATGACCTGTCCAATATCGCAATACAAAATCTCAACCAAAAGATTAATAAAAATATATTATTTAAATTTTTTATTTTATATAAATATCTAATATTTATTCATATGGCCTTTATATATTTTTTCTATTTAAATTTTTATGATCTAAATATATTAAAATTTAATAATAAATATCATAATTGATTCATGATTAATCATAAGGTGCTCATGTTGAAGACTTTTAGTTTATATAAACCATAGATCGAAGCCATTCAAATACCATCTATAACAATATAACATGTTATTCAAAAAAAATCTAAAAAAATCTAAAATCTATACAATATTTAGTCAATAAAAAATTAAATATATATCCGTGTGAATTCTGTGGTCACTGGCGGTTCTTGGCTGGTTGTGTTACTGGTCACAGCAGACTGTTTTGCTTTCACAAGTTAATATATATTTTTATATAAAGTTTACACTTTGACAAATATGTTGCAGACTGGAACGCAAGCTACAGTGGTTTGTTGGACACAACTTTTGAGGACCAGGTGGGGAGAAGGGCAAAGTAGATCACCACAAAATATGGATGGCAGGACGCTTGTAAAAATAATAATTACATCATATAGAGAATGGAGAAAAAGACATAATTGTGTCAGAACGTTTTGTTTGCTGGTCTCCTGGGTGTTAGGGTTGGGGGGGAGACGCAAAAGCCAACCCCTCCTTTCTTTAATATCATTACACTCCAAAAAACCATAAGCTTTGAATGCAATAACAAGCCATAAAATATACATGCATACATAAAAGGAGCAAACGGACATGACAGCATCTCCCCAAGGCTGACGTTGTTCTCGTTGAACGCTGACCTTCTCATCTCAACCTCTAAATTCTGCTAAGCTTTTGCTATTTTGGATTTGGGTGATGTTGTGGCATTGTATCGGCGCGTATCAACCTTTCCATATTTTTAAGCACCATGGCAGCAAGCTTTAAACACGTTTGCATTCCATGCCCAGCTATGAGAGGAAAACCATTGAAGTGGATGCATGTGGTCAAGGGGAAGTATCCATTGGGTATTTACTTGCTTTATTGTATGTCAAATAACCATTGGTTCAGTGGGGAGGTGAATTCTTGTGTTTTGACATCATGCACATCAGTGATTTGGTGCTTTTGTGAGTGCCCACACATCAAAAATTCATGCATAGCTGGTAAATACTACTTTCTTGGGCTAGTTGTCTAAAA
This sequence comes from Elaeis guineensis, assembly GCF_000442705.2. Taxonomy (NCBI): domain Eukaryota; kingdom Viridiplantae; phylum Streptophyta; class Magnoliopsida; order Arecales; family Arecaceae; genus Elaeis; species Elaeis guineensis. The sequence goes on along the minus strand of NC_026001.2, from coordinate 93,887,152 downwards.
GAAAACACTTGTATTAGAAAATTAAAGTAAAAAAAAAAAAAAAAAGAGAGAGAGAATTGGAGGTCCGCCAGGGTGACCTACATCTACTTTTAATTATTGAAGACTAAAATTTTTATTTTTTTGTGCTGATTTTGACAGTCATTCTATATTTCATATTCACTCTGGTATATATTTAATTATAATGATTTTAAAAAAATATATAATCATATATGAAAGCATATTGAAGATAAAATATAAAAATATGTGTGTGTTGAATGCAAAAATGATGGTCAAAATAAAATACGACATTAAGTTCTTCAATAAAATAAAAAGGATAAAGATAATTGCTTTATTCATTATACCGCACTAAGCACCAGTCCCCCATATATTACTATGCGTTGTTGATGAAGCAAATGATGATTAAGAGTAGTAATATTATATCAAAATGTACAAGAAAATATGGATTTCTCGTAAAATTTATATTGATCCCTTTTTGTTATCCCTGATGGTATATTATGTTGATGGATCATTTGAAGCTGAGAAATAAGGAAAAAATGGAGAGAAGCATATTGTTTTGTGAAGACATCGATTGTTTTAGAAGCACATGGTTTCTCTTATCAAATTTGAAGTTAAATATATAGGCAAAGAGTAGTTATGCATATATAGAGCTTTGACTCTTTTAATTTATACATTTATGTCAATAGTCCTAGTACGAAGCAAAATTTTCTAGATTTATGAATTTTTACTATTTTTATAATTAAAATTTAAAATTTCACATATAGATATCTCTGATTTTATTCCAAACCTCTTCTCTCATAGACTGTGCTATGAAACCAGCTCTTGCTAACCACTTTATTACATCGCCAATCACCCGAGCACAATGATGATTGTGATAAGTTGATAACAAAATAAGAAAAGATGAAAGGATTTGCCATTCACTACCTACAAAGGAATTGTTTTAGAGTTCCTATCTTTTTATTTCTATGAGCATACCAACTTTAAACCCCCTCCTCCCTCCTCCCTATCTATTTTTCTCTCTGTCTCTCTCTTTTTCTATCATTATAGCATGCCTCTTACATATATGTGCTCTCACCTTGCCAAAAAGGATATATTATCGAGAAGCAATATCAAATGATAAGTTATTTCCTATAATATCAGTAAGCTACTTCTTTATTAAGTTATTTTACTTTTATTTTCTTTTTTATCAAACATATTTAATCAATCAGTCCAAGTGGACAATGATACCAAATCCAGTCCTACAAAGAATGATTTAGATGAGAAGCCTTAAATTATAGAACCTGATAAGGTTCTTGTCCTGATGTCGGAACGTAAATTCAAACCATACGTATAGATGAAAGTAAGAAGGGAAAAAAATGGAGAAGATTATCCAATCGAAGATGAGGAAGGAAGAAGAGAGGTAAGAATGAGCAATAAGGCATCATTAAAATGCTTGGAGTAGTGATGAGGATTGCATGATAAAGTTCATACTCACGCAGTTAGGATTCCCCATGAAGTTTGTGTTGAACCTTTTTTTGTTGTCAATTGATAGCATAACATATTGATGGTTGCTTGAAGTTATGGAAAGAAGAAAAAGTGGAGAGCAACAAATCATTTTTTAAGACATTAAAGGTATCAAAGCACATAGTTGCCCTCATCAAGTTTAAAGTTTAAATCAAGGACATCAGCTGAGAGTAGTAATATGTATATATAGCCTTGACTATGTTAATCCATCCATCTTTTTTTTTAACAATCCTCTTAGTACGAAGGAAAGTTTTCTAGATTTATAGATTTTTACTATTTTTTTTATGTTTAGAATTTAGAGTTTCCTGTATAAATGTCTCTAATTTTATTTCAAACCTTTCTTTTATAGATCGTACTATGAAACTGACTACTATCGGTCACTTTGTTGCATCACTAATTATCTGTACACAATAATGGTTGCGAGAGGTTAATAATGAAATAAGAAAAAATAAAAAAGATGGCCACTCATTATGTGCAGAGAAATTGTTCTAGACCTCTACCTTCTACCTCCAACGAGTATACCACCTCTAAACCCTCCTTCCTTCTTCCTGTCCCATTTCCTTTATCTCTTCTCATCATCACAATAGTGTGCCACCTATACATTTGTGCTTCCACTTTACTGAGAAAGGTAATGTTGTCAATAAGAAGCAATATCGGATACTAAATTATTTTCCACAATATTAGTAAGATACTTTATTATTAACTTCTTTTATTTTTATTTTTTTTCTCAAACATATTTAATTGACTAATCCAAATGGGCAATAATGCCAAGCCAATCTTATAGAAAATGATTCAGATAAAAAGCCTTAGGTTGATGAGCTCAATGTGGTTCTTGCCTTGATATCAGAATGTCAATTCAAATGGTAGAGATGGAAGTGAGTGGGAGAAAAGGAGGAGATTATCCAATCAGAGAAGAGGAAAAAAGATTAGGAGAGAGATAAGAACTGGCAAGAAAATACCATTAAAATATCTGAAGCAGTAATAAGGATTGTATGATAAAATTCATCTTCATACAATTAGTATTGCCCATGAAGTTTGTATGGATCCCTTTTTTTGTTATTCTTGACAACATATTATGTTAATGGAAGTGGTGGATTGTTTTGTGAAGACATTGAGGATTTTGAAGCGTATAGTTGCTCTTATCAAGTTTAAGTCAAGGATTTGGATAGAGAGTAGTAACACACACACACGCGCGTGTGTGTGCGTGGATAGATAGATAACTTTGACACTTTCAATCTATACATTTATTTTCAATAGTCCTATTACTATAGATTTTTGCCACTTTTAATTACATTTAGACTTCGGAGTTTCCTACATAGATATCTCTGATTTTATTCCAAACCTCTTTTTTCATAGATTTTTCATGAAATCTACTACTACCGATCACTTTATTGCATTGCTAATTACCCATATACAATGATGACTGTGATAGATTGATAACAGAATATGAAAAGAAAAAAGGGCTTGCCACTCATTATCTGCAAAAGAATTGCTTCAGGATTATACCTTCTTGCTGCAATGGGTATATCACCCCCTAAACATAAACACTCCTTCTCCCTCTTCTCCATCCCCTTTATCTATCCTATTCTATTACCATGGTGTGCCTCCTACATAATAGTATTGCCACTTTACAAAGAAAGACAATGTTGTCAAGAAGAAGCAACATCATGTAGTAAGCCATTTCCCACAATATCAATAGGTTATTTCATTATTAAGATCTCTTATTTTTATTTTTCTTTTCTTAAACATATTTGATCGATTGGTACAAGTCCACAAAAATGCTAAACCCAATCGTACAAAGAATAATTTAGATGAAAAGCCTTAGATAATAGAACTTGATGAGGTTCTTGGCCCGATGTCGGAATGTTAATTCGAGCAGTGGAGATGGAAGTGAGGAGGAGAAAAGATGGGTAAGATTATCCAATCAGAGAATAGGAAGGAAGAGTAGGAGAGAGGTAAGAAATGGAGAAGGTTTTCTTCGACGAGGGTTTATTGGGTTTTCTGTTGAGATCACATGAGAAATGGAGAAAGTTATACACAACCATATTCGTCCTCATACTATGCATGCATGTTTTCCAAATTGGCGTCACAAATTTTTTTCCTGATTTCCTTAATTTGCTTCCCAAAAGGAATTTGGAATGGACCTTATCCGTTCCTAGTGTGTCAGCACCTTGTCTTGGTCCTGTTAACAGGCATCCTTTATATTCATATATTTGCGTTGCATGCTGTCATGAGGTCAAGGTTGGGCCTCATGCCATAATCATGGAGCCATGATGAGGTCGGTGACCGAATCAAATGGTTGCTGACTGCCAGAGTTGTGTAGGCTCTCCCCTTCATTATGGTGCCTAATTTGGTTCCTTAAAATTAAGGCAAAAGAAGAGACATCCATGTGAGAGCCATAGATGACACAATATATTAGTTGTGAGACAAGAAGGTAGCATGCACGAGTTATGCCCCTAGAATTAATTAAATTGGCCTATAAAGGTGGTTTTGGAGGGTGACCTTTCTGAGCTTGTGAAATGCCACCAACCATCATGATAGGTTCCTACGAAGGGAGAAGAAAGCCTTCAAGCATGGCATCAACAAAGGCAAACCAAATAAAACACAATAGTGAGTGCCGGGGAAGATGGTAGCTCGTACCATCAGTCGAGTTCGCAACATCTCTGCATGATTAATTTGCATGTGTTCTTTTCATGCAATGATAACTTGGGTCATCTTCATTAACATAGGATGCTACTTTGTGGGCTGGTGTGGGTGACATCTATGATAGATATGTCACAGATTGTGCTAGGTGAGATTCTGTGCTTTCCACTTTGGTCTTGATGCAATATATCTTATGGTTCGAAGACTCGCTTGTCTTGTCGGGTTATTTAGAGAGAGACATGCCAATTCATCAAGCAGTATCCTATTGGGAAGGAATTGATCAGAACCAATGTGGAAGTATAGCATCTAGCAGATAGTTGCATTGAGACGAGTCATGTAGTCGGTGAGAACCATCTATCAAGAGACCCATTTCTTTATCTTTCCTAAGAAGAGACCTTGTGTTTGCGAGCCACCGTAGTCCAGGTTTTCATGGCTTTCAATTCAAATGAATGAGGCTGCACTTGGAGGTTCTAGATTTAAAAATCATGATTTTGTTCCTTTATCAAAAATTTTAGAAGTTAATGATGGAGGATACATTTGTTTCGTCTAAAAAAATCGAAAATAGAAGAGTTAAAGACAAGAAATAAGTGCAATGAATTAGAAAAATTCTACTGAAAGCCGAAATCTTCTTGCAAGATTTCAAAAACCTAAGGAATCTTTTTGCACATTGCAAACCCCAGTTACCAAATTATTATTAGTAATTTCAGAAAAAATAAAGTAAGACATTCCTTAAATAAGAACCCACTTCTCTTATCTACGGATGCAAATAAGCCAATTCAATTTTACGTAATTTGAACCAAAGTCATAAAGCCAACACCCAGAAAAACTTGTTCATCCTTGATCCAAACCTGGCCCACTTGCATTCTGATTCAATCTCTCACCACACCAAGTAAGATCACAACCAAACAATTTAATTTGTAATTCCAAACAATTGATCTTGATCTAGGCAATTTAAAACATATGTAAACTAAATTTCGATTGATATTTCTAAGCTGTAGATCAAACTTTCTGTTAAAACTATCAACATTATTTTTCTTTGATATATAAATAAAAGATCAGAAATTCATGTTTTTTAGTTTCTAATCATTTTATACATCACAGATTGTGAATTCTAGTTTCGGTAGAGGCTTCATTGATTTCCCTTTACTGACCATACGATGAAAATCCAACAACGATGATCAAGCTGTTGGATGTAATCTACTATCTTTAACTTGCTTAGACACCCAAAAAAATTAACTAGGAAATCTTCCACCCAATGCATCAAATAGTCAAGCAGGAAATGTTCAAACAACATGAAACAATGCATGACAAATAAGACGCATAAAGTTCATCACAAGTGCATTCTCTTCTTCTTAGTCTTAAAGACGGAGAATCAAGAGATGTAAGTAAATTGAAAAAAAAAAACAGTATACTTTTACAAACTAGAACTAGACAGAAGGCCCACTTATCCAAAGCTTTATGTCCAACTTGGGGGCACGCTTGTACCAAACCACACAAACACATGCATGCACGCATGCTTGTACTTAAAAAACAAATAATGAGGATGTTGACAGGCCAACTTTTGCTGTTAGATAATAATCTATGAATTTATTAGCATAAATCAGAACATAACCAAGAAAAGAAAATAAGTAGTACATACAGTACGGTATGGACAATCTTTTATATAATCTTCCATGCTACCATAAGTTAGAAGAAACAATCATAAATCTTGCTGAAGTCATATAAGTCGAAGCGCATGCCGCCAGCTGCCACCATACGTGCGCAGATTTGATCCCCAAGCATCATTTTCACATAAAATGAAGATCTTGAAGGTTTGGGGACTTAATCTGATGGCAAATGACAAAGATATCCATAGGTTAATAACCTTGATGCAAACCCATTAAAAGATCAGAGCACTCATAGCACTTTGGGGCACGGAAACATCTGAAGAATTGCCTGTAGCAGGTGATCAATGGGCTAAAATCAAAAGTGTAATGAGGCAAACTATGTTTTGATCTTCTTTCCAAGCGATCCACTGAGACTGGCCCAGTCAGGATAGGGGCATTCATAACTCCAACCAGGTCCTGAGTATCGCACACAGTGCAGCCATAGAGCCTCATCATCTCCATCATAACTGCAAAAAAAGTAACAATGGGGATTTAAAATTGTTAAAACAGAGAGCTAATAGGTGATATGAGGGGGCTAATACACAAATATGGATTCAGAGAAAATACTCGGAAAGCTGACATCAAAAATAGGCATGTGGATGATTATGTTGTTCATCTTGCACATATTGGTGAGAGGTTATCTGCTTGATTGACCAAAGATCCATTTAGGAGGCCAAAGTTGTTGTCGAGTTAATGTTGCAGCTGACTAACATTGGTTGTCAGTCAAAAGCCAATGCCGTTGCTTTACAGGTACAAAGCTAACAGTATTACAGGAGGTCAATTGTTGAAGGTGTCTGATTTTCGCTCTTGTAACTTAATCTGTGCAGATGTCATGTTTTTCATTTCTAAAGAAATTATTTCTAGACAAGAAACTGACATCTTAGAATTTGTGAGAAGGAAACCTTTGGACTGCTAGAAACTTGTTTAACTGCTTGAAGACAAATTTCAGCATTTTACACTTTTCTATATCAGATTTTTGCATAATAACATTTGGAAGGCTCCACTATCTTACTCTTGTCAAGTCACACAGAGACATGCAAGCAAACTATCATGATTGTTAAACAGGTTGAGTTTGTGCAAGACACATGAGACATGGTGGAACATTCTTTATAGAAGTTATTTCGACATAACTTGCAGTATCAATAAAATTCATCAAGAATGAGATTCCTCCAAACAATCAGAATATAAGGGACAGAAATCAGTTGAATATTTGGAAATTTCTGGGTTGCTCAGCCACTTCTATTGAGTAATAAGGAGATTATGACATCCTTAATACTAGCAAATTCATTGAGACTAGAACCTTCATCCCAACAGGCATAATCACCCCTATAATTTCAGTTTACCGGAATACAACAGCAGTCACCTGACAAAGACTACAGTTTACCTCTCACCTAATCATATTCAAGTTGCAATCTTAATGTGTAAGGATGTTCTGGTAATTTTCAAATGTTAGTGGCCATTTCTTAAGTCAAAATCGACCATGATTCCTGAATCTTTAAAAAAAAAAAAAGAATTTCTGATAACTACAGGATCCATTCTCTGGTTCAAAAAGAAAGACATGGGCATATTAGCCATTTCCACAAGATGCTAGGAGTTTACACTATCAATACATTCACACAAATATCTTTAAGAGAAAAAAATAAAAGAGGTCTAGCATGTAGACTTTCTCATACAAATGTCTTTCTCATACAGCAGTCACCCTGTAAAAATGTGGAGTTATTTTGTTGGTCAACGAAACAAATATAAGGCAGAAATAGGGCCATATTTCTCATGATACAGAAGTTCTCTTATGGAGTTATTTTGTTGATCAAAGAAAAAAAGGTAGAATAGGGACCATAATTCTCATGGTATAGAACCGTATGTTTGTCGCAATTAATAAGAACCACAAGTGCCTTACCCTTTAGGAGCCAAATTTGGACAGTTAGTACACATGGGATCAATGCTGAACTCCTCATCAGAACATGTAGCATTATCTTTAGCATAACAATCATTATTGGAGGAATGAGAATCTGGTGGCTCATACATGACTGAGGCAGCTCTACCAGCACCTCTTCTTCCAGTAGAACGGGCAACATCTTCAGAGAGATATAGCATGTCATTGGCTATGGGATGGCCCGTATATTGTAGGTGTACACGTATCTGCTCCATTTTAAATATAAATAAACATTATTCAGTCTTTAAGGTTCAAATACTGCGAAAATAGTCAAAAATTTTTGCTTATTGCTTATAATAGCTCAACAACAATGTAATTTCAAATATCTGCTCTTTTTTTAAACAGATCACAACAAGAAGTTCACAGACCTGCATGTGTTCATACACACATATCAAGAATTAAGTACTGTATCATATTGGTCCACACTTACCGTTACCTGGGATGCCCTTTATTAGTGGTTCAGAAAAAAGGATTGCGATATCTGAGCTGGCACCAACAACTACCTTACCATGCATCCATACAGGTTGGTGTGGTGTGTACCGTCACCTTATTGGTACAGATACCAGTATTGAGAACTTAAAACTTGCAGAAATATAGTAACCAATTGTTAATCAACCCACGAATATTTACTAATCTAGTAGCCAGATTATATATAGGCGATGTAGGAAATTAGGAATAAATAATATAAAGATTAATTCATATATTAAACATCAAAATCTAAGATCTGTGAAACAGCAACAAGAAGACTCAGATCATTTTAATGCTGCATGATGCGTATTTGTAGATCAACTAGAGGCAGTAACCAAAAACTCATGATTCCATGTTCCAAAGTTCATAAATATTTCTCCATTTGTGATTTGTGAGAGATTTTATAATCTTGTAAATATAAACTCAAGCTTCATTGATCACAAAAGATCAGCTGGATTACCTATGCAAGTCCTATATGGTGCTGAGCTAACAAAATAAAATGTACAAAGCAATCTTAGATGGTCGGAACTGAAAGTACAGAAGATCAAGTCTGAAGGAAATTTTTTATCACAAAAGTGAAACCAGTTCTGGATATTTTTGCAAGGAAGAGAATGACAATGTCCATGAAATTAAGAGATGTCTGTCAGCCCTGAAGAAAGAGAAGGTAAGGTGTACAAATCTTTAGAAAATCCATGCAGTTTTGAGTAATGTGTACATGTCAGGAGGATTCCCAATTTTTTACAATGAATAGAATTCATTGAAAATTACTAAAAATTTTGAGCAGCTTGTAAAACAAAATGTGCTATTTTACCTGATGAGTACGCCCAGTGACAGGTTTGCATAAAACAACACTATAAGTTCCATTGGTGCTTATCCTAGTGAACTTTGTGCATGCAGGCTTTCCTTTCAAATGTTTACCCATGCTCTGATCACCAACCTGCATAGAGGAGAAGTGCAGGGATTATCTCTTACAAATCTGAAAATGAAACTAGATGAGAGTTTCTGACAATGCATTTTCATATCGTACCTAACCAAAAAAAAAAAAAAAACAGACACTAAATGATGATTATGAATGCATAGAAAGAACTGTAGAACTCTTTTATCTAAAATATGACAAACATGACATGCAATACAAGAAAAGGTATCTAAATTTTAGATTCAACACCAATATAGAAATGACAAGTAGAATTAATCTTAGATGCCGTCAACAAGCACAAAAATAAGGGCAAGTAAACAGGCAGTAGATTGGCATAATGGCACCTCACAAGACCAAGTATAGAACATCCGAAGGCAAGTAAATCAGTGTTTATTTTTAGTTTGTACTTTATCTAGTATGCCAATATGACATCAACCTTCGACCATGATATTCTGTACCGACTCGAACTAGCTGGTACATCTCGTACCGTACCATACTGGCGGGGAACCGATCTAGTTCAGGCTAGATTTTCAGAAAATGACCTAAATCGAACCGAACCGATCTCTGTACGGTATCAGCCCGAACCGCCCGATACTGGGCGGTTTGGTCCGGTTCAGGGCCGGTTCGACCCAATTTTGTTTTCTTTCTTCTTTTTTTTCTATGCTGTTGGGTGGGATTTTTTTTTTGATTTTTTGATGTCTGATACGGTACGGTATACTATCGGTCGGCAACCGACACGGGTTCCGATACCGAGTCCGCGAACCTTGCCTTCGACTTTTATCATCTACGAATTGGGATAACATGAGCAACATCAGTTCACAACCAGATTTAAGGAGTCTTGACTATAGAAGAAATGGCAATTGTTCTGGATATCGCATAAAGATATTGCTCACATAAACAGTTTCAAGATGGTAAGGATGGACAGCTGGTTATATTTGTCGGTTATGTTCAAAAATAAATAACAGATAGATTATATGCACATAATTAACAACAAAAATCAGAAATACAGATTAACTGATCTAAAGAGGGTGAGGCAAGTAGATATATCACATAATGACAAGCATACACAATGAAGTAAAAGAGGTCCACTAACATAATAAATAAAAGTTAAAATCTAACAGCAGCATACATGCATAATGAGGGGCAAAGGCTCTTACAAATTATCTTTTCCACCTTTCTTATGAAAAATATACAGAAAACAGCAGAAAACAGACGCTACAGAATGTTTAACGCAAGTAAATGAATGTGCATTATGGACATGAAGTTTTAGACATATTAGCTGAAGACAAGCTATACATGTGTAAGACTGTGTAAATAAACAAACAAGATTGCTTGCTCTGCAAAGCAAGATTTATGGTCTCGATCCATACCGATACCATCCTATTATAGTGTACGTACACGATTCAGTATGATATGGAATACCATATCAGTATGGTATAGTATGCCCCATATCAGGTGGTATGACAAACCTTACCACAGAGCTTGTCATAGTTCTAAAAGCAAATGTTCCCCCTACCCTCTGAAGTAAACAAACATCCAGATATATGAGCACAAATACAGTGGAAAAACAAATTAACATACCTCCACAGAGCTCCTTCCTTCTCGTGCATTATAGTTCACATTTGCATCAACAACTTGCTGAAAAGTAAAAGCCTGTTACTTAAAATACCAATAATTTGACCAATGAATCAAACATTTAAATTGTTTAAACGAACAAATGATTATACTGCATCCATCAAAGTTGCCTTTAGTTCTGAACTCTCTGCTACTTTCAATTTGTTGAAGAAGTTTCTTTGAGAATCTCTACAAATACTAGATTTCTCTCGGGATTTTAACATCCACAAGAGAAAGAGACAGAATATAACAGCCATGCTTGCTATATAATCTGGGCATGCTTGCTATATTATTTGAACAGCATGCAATCTGATTGAAGAGTCAATAGTTCAATACACATTCTGATCGGTAGATCTTAATGGCATGAGTTTGCAAATAAAAAGAATCTGTTTTCAAGTTCAATCTTCATAAACAAAGACACAATCGCTCGGTATACAATCCCACACTAATGTATGTGCAGTCTCAACTCCAAACAAGCAGTCAGAATTCAGCAGCCTGCTGTATCTGCAGGTAGCAACCATAAATATTTCTAGAATACTGATTGATCTTTTTTGGGCTTATGCAACTTTTAAGACCTCCTTACACATCATGGAGCCCTAACATCTAAGTGCAGCTTGTTGAGTTAATCAGATTGTAGAATCATATGAAGGGTCTCTCATTACAGAAGAAATGGCTCATGAAAACAGCAAAGAGAGAGTTGGCCTTTTTCTTCTTTCAAAATCAGTATTTAGATAGCCCACCCAATTGTTTTTTATCACTGGATTGACTTCTCAATTAATTCTACCTCTGAAATTACACACAACATGCATAGGCTTCCTCTCTATTGATAATAATAGATGCTTGAAATAAATAACTGGTGAAGTAGGTGAACATAGGTTGAAGTCACAGCATTAATCTTGGCCAACGATCTCATTTAGATTAAATGATTAAGCCTCTTATAGTTGGTGTTAGATCTTAAAAGATATGACAGATGATGTTACAATGTTTATGAACATAAAATAAAGCTGTTCTGGTTTAGAGAGAACTTTCCTCAAAGATTTTTTTTTTTTTGTTCGTAAGGTGTCACATTCTTGCGTAAAATATAGGAAAGGGCATCACAAGAGAAACAATCCATCATCAAATCCTGCTAGCTACTAAGAGGGAGAAAAATATTGTATTCAGAAAGTTATTCAAAAGAAAGGGTGTTCAAACTAGACCAAAAATACAAAAAATGGCATCTAATTTTGATTACAAAAGCATCCAAATACCTCTCCCGCAGGAAATACCCCCACAACCTTGGCAATGTATTCTTTTTGCAGCAACCCAGCCTCAATCTGCAGCAAATGCAACTTTCCTCAGTACTAAAAGGACCAATTAACTTCCAAACAGTAAAAAGAATAAAGCCATATCAAAGGCAATTTTGGCAATTTAGTTATTAAGTTTAAGATGCAGTTAGTAATGCTAAAACAGAAGCTAGAAAGCAGAACTAGTTTTCAAATTTCATACTGGCAATTGTTAGGGTTCAAGTTAGTCATGAACAATACAAACACACATGAACATGTGAGCACATGCAGTTCGATTTCATAAGAAGCTCTAAGGGACTATTTCAATGCCTGCAATGGTAACACATTGAATATTCCCTTTATAGTTAAGAGTGGAAGTAGCTTAGCAGGATGAATAGAGCTTTTTCCCCTCATTGTGGAACCTTGTGGTCTCAACCCTCCAAATTTTAGGGATACTGAAAATCAGCTTTCAGATGGATTCCATTATCTCAAAAATTGAGGAATCATGAGTGTGGCATCCTCCGACTATTATCTCTCAGATCTATTCAAGATGGTGACGAATGCCAGATATAATTTATTAATCCATAAGAAATCCATGCTTCCGCTCAGCCCCTAGATTCGTATGGCAGCATATTCAGAACAATTGAATAGCAGAAGGAAAACTTAATCTCCCATCTTTAATATTTATGTTTCCTTAGTAAAATGCTTGCATATGAAAGATCGCCTATAAAAAAAGGCCCATCATGTGCTACAGGCATAGAATAAGAACCAAGGTAAGTGAAAATTTTAAAAACAACATCTGTCAAAATATGCGATTTATGTCAAATTAAAGAATCTAAACCTATTTGCAGCCTGTTCTCATTCAGCATAATGACACTCGGAGAGGAACAAAGGGATGCAGAAGAAGAGAAAAGTTCAAACATACAACATGTTACTATTTTTAAAGTTATGCATAAAACCACCAATACAAGTCCCCAGTCTAGATGCGAAAGGTGGAGAGTTTACATTAGATTATCAACTGATTCTAGAAAGAAAATCAAGCTACAAAATAGATCTTATATCTTGATTCAATAAACATCACTCACATATTCCTGGTGGCAAAACTTGATATGTATTATTGACAAATAAAGATTCCTAAAGCTGAACCAGATAGAGAAAATAATATACATACAATTTAGACCATTAAATCAATATAAATTCAAACCATTATGTATCTGCATTCTTTTTTGTCAGAAATTAGTAACATTTTCTAAAATGGGTTGGTAACTGAACGAGAAACATGGTTGGTTTGGAGTTTTATCATACCCACAGGCTCAAATGGTCAGACTGTTGAAAAGATAATAAAAAAATTGAGATCCCCCATGGAGGAGAAACTAAATACATATCGAACATGAAAAACTGAATTATAGCAAACATTAGAGAAACCCAACTGCTTCAGGTCCCACCAGGTTCCAGTTTAGGCAACATTTCTCAGGATGCATCAGCCTTTAGTCATACACTCAAATAAATTAAGTAAATCAATTAAAACAAAGATTAAAATAAGAAGAATAGCAAGTAGATTTGTTAGAGATAATGAAATGGAGGAGGACAATTAACAAATAGATTAGTCCCAGATCAAAGGTTAAACAAGAACCTGACAGATAATATCATTTATGGCTTTTGTTTGTGTATAGCCATTCCTGTCCAAAACATATTTGAGATGGAGATTACAACTTTCACGAATATGATTATAGAAAAGAAAATTTTCAAATTATATCCCCAATTATAGTTATGCCATCAGCTTCTGATTCATTGCTAAAAATTCAATCATCCAATATAACATATAGGCAACAAACAGATAGGACAAGAGATATGACTCCACCAATAAACTCTTTGAATTGCTTGAATATGATATCATGGTTAAATTGAAAAATGTTCCTTTTTCTCACAACATTTTAGCACAGAGAAAGTAGTAGTAGTTATAATACCTGTTGCCTAAACTGCTCCGCTTGATCTGCATTTTTGGCAAAGATAAGAAGACCAGAAACAAGACGATCTAGTCGATGTACCGCTGCCAGAATAAGTTAATAGTCAAGGAAAAGGCTTCCTGACCGGAGCAAACAGGAAAATGGTTCAGAAGTAATAGCACTAGCCACAAAAGTACATAAAAATGTAGAAGAACGATAACAACTTTATTAATAGATGGATTTAATGGATGTGTCCAATTAAGTAGGATACGAAATAAAGGTGCCAAGCCATGCTCCGCCTGTAGAATGCCAACAACAGTGTTCTTACGATACTGGCCACATGGGTGCACCTACATATAATAAGAGCCAGCAATTAATATTTTAAATCACAAAAGAAAATAAAAATCAGAAATTTAAGTTTCTCTAAATTAAACAGAGCAAAATATGACTGAGGATTAAAAAAGAAAAAACACAAAGGAGCATCCAAGTTTTACCAAAAAAATAATTACCACGGGAAAAGGAGAATCCAAGTTTTACCCAAAAAATAATTACCACAGGAATGAACAGGCTTTAAACATAAAAAGGCAAAGTAAAACAACAAAACAATAAGCCTTCAAAGCAAGGATGATGGATCCGGAACCGGAACATGTGCCGGTCAGCCAGTGGTATGACTTGATACGGATCCATACCAGATCGGACCGGCGCAAACCGACACGAGGAGAAAGAAACCAGTGAGGAGGAAAAGAGAAGAAAAAGAGAGGGGGAGGAAGGGAGCGAGAGGATGGCCGGAGGAGACATCGGTAGTGGCCATAGACGCACCGCCAGAACGCTGGCGGCCTCCGCTTCTTCTGCCAATCCTCGATCGAGAGAGAGAGATAGAAAAAGAGGGGAGGAAAAGGAAAGGAGGGAGGGGAAGCCACCAAAGATGTCACCGAAGGGCCTCCGACTAGCAATCGTTTTACAATTTTTTTAAAAAAAAATCCAACTACAGTAAAGCAGGCAATGGATCTGCCGACTTCACTTAAATAAAGCCGGCATACTCATTGCCGGCTTTATTGTTTCTAAGATTTTTTTAAAAAAATCTTGAAACAGTGAAGCCGGAATATCCGCCGGCAAATTAAAAAATCTTGAAACAGTGAAGCTGGCAATGGATATGTCGACTTCACTTCATCGTTGTTTTTAAAAGTAAAGCCAGCATCCCATTGCCGACTTCAATATTCATCGTCATTTTTAAAAAAATGACGATGAATGAATCGAGACAGTTGTTCCCGTTCCGTGGCCGCGACTCCGTCCATCCATTTTTCGCCATCCGATGGCCACGACAGCCACTCGACGCCCTCTGACAGCATCTCCACCAGCTGCACCTCCCTCCGATATCGTCACTCCCCCTCTCTTTGTCTTTCGATTAAAAGCCCTATCCGACGACAGTGAGCCGCGGAGGCCTTCATGGCCCTTCGGTGACCTCAGCGGACCACCGCCAGCCTCCGACGGCGTTGTACCCTCCCTTCCTCTCTCTGTCTCTTCCTTTCTTTCCCTCTCCCTCCTTCGGTGTGCCATTTTGTTCAGCCGAATCATATCGATTTGCCGCCAGGACAGCTCGAAACGCCCTAAACCATCCAATTTAGGACGATTTGGCGTTCCATGCTTCAAAGTCAATATAATGTAGCCACACAAGTTAATTGCATACAGTGACCTAACTAGGCCATAAGACATTCAAACTCGATAGTTACATCTATAATGATATCAATATCTTGAAAACACTGTCTTCTAGTGAGATATGCATGTACCATTATGCAAAGAACTTCTCTCTTATGTAAAAGGATTTTTTATTGGGATTTTTACACAAATTCCCATTTCAAAGATACATTTCCATTGTTTCTATCTCCCTAAATCATGATTTGAATTGGCAGATCAATGGGGATCATTCCACAAAAATGAGGTAGCTCATGCATAGAACCTTCACAACCAGCATGAACAAAGTAATTGCGGCTTTACATGGCATCGGTATTAAGATGTATAGTAGTAGGAGTCCAAGAGGATCAAAATGTCAATAACACCTTTGCAACAAGGTACCAATATGCCTAGAAAGCAGTATCAACCATGTAGCAAAGGAAGAATAAAACACAATACTTTGAAAGTCTAAGTTAGCTTATGTCAACCCATCACCCTAACAGGCAATCACAAACATTAGAAAAATCAAATTCGAATATCCTCTACACCAACTGGACTCAAAGTTTTGCCCTTCCTTTCAAACATCTGACTTTTTCTCCCATCTAATGAATTGGTATTTGAGATGAAATCATTGAATGGACTGATATATATTTCATGTTAGCTTACAGCAGGATTTTTTTACACGAACATGATATAACTCACGTAGAGACTGCTTATTTGTTCAAACACTAGTGTTATATTGTGTTAAATTAGCTCTTCCCATGAGTATATGATTTCTATGATCAACGATGCTAAAAGAAAATGTTGAAATATATTAGATATGAACAAAAGACCCCACACGCCTTACATGCTATTGAATAACTAGGACATGCATAACTAACTAAACAGCAAGAATAAGATCAGAAAACATCTCATAATAAACTTTGTTAAAGAATCGATGCTCGGAATGCAAAATCCTATTGTAATGTAACTTCATTGCATGGACCAAAGAATTTTAATGGTAGGTACTCCAACTGACTTACTGGAACAGATGCTGGCTTGCAAACAGTTAACACATCAGCTTCATTCTGCAGGATCAGCACATCCTCAGCCAAAACTGGTGGTTCATGCCTAAGAAATAACTTCATGTCAAAATTTTGAAAGCTATTTTCAAATCCTTGGCATGCTAGAGGCAAATTTGTTATTGGATTATGAATAAACAGGAAATACAGTAGCATCAGCAAAAAAAATAAAAATGAAAATAAAACACTCAGACGAAATAATTGACTAGAGCCTAGAATAACTTGGGAAAACCATGAACATGAGGCATGATATTCAGTGAATTTTTTTCTACATGACCTCATTAACTGCAACATAAATGCATCTTTATTATTCTAAAAGGGGAAGGTCCAAGTATTGCACATGATACATACACTTATGAGGCCACAGCTAAATGATCGGAAAAAATTACTTAAGGCCTGTTTCGCAGCAATTTTATTTCTTTTTTATTTAAAATAAAATCATACAAACTAAAACTGCAAAAAAAAAAAAAAAAAATGTCTGGTGCAATTGTTTTTATTTTCTATTTTTTAAAGTCATTTTCATTATTTCTAAAAAAATAAAAGTAAGAAATTCTCACTTTCACTATTTTCAAAATCAAGAAACTTATGTTTTCTACCAATCCACCATTGTCGCCATTGCTGTCGTTATTTCCACCACCACTATCATTGTCATTGCCACCGTCATCCCCCCTACCATCGCTATCATCTCTACTATTGCCACTGCTGCCACCACCTCCACCACATAGACACCACCACCATGGCATCTACCACACTGCCACCATCATCGCCACCCCCATATCATTGGTGCCCTTCACCACCACCACTACAACCTTCCATTGTCTCTGCTGCCACCATTGCCGCCTCGGCCACCACATCATGGTTGTGTTTTTAATTTTTAAATTTAGAAATAAAATAGAAATAAAAATTTTCTATTTCTCTGAAAATAACTAAAATGAAAGTGATGCCAAACAACACCTTAATTTTCAACTCTTTCTATTGAATGTGCCATCTTTTGAACCTTACAACAATGAAGCATTAGATATGTACTAAGAAAAGGTACCTTATGGAGAATATAAAAGCAAAACCATGGGAAGGTGAAGCAATCAAAAGCTGATTCGATGGGTTAATTCATATAATGAAGATTAAAGGTGGACTTAGTAAAACAAACCTGTGCACAAAGTGGCTTATCTTTTGTGATGACCGAACCACATATGATGCATGAACTAATTCTCCATCCACTTGGATCCTTCCAGAATTGATGGCTTTGATCTAGTCAAACCAATATTCAATTCAGATTGGATAATATGGGAGATTAAAGGAAAATAAAGAGCAAAACAGTAAGTGTGGTGATGCTCTCTATGATGTATGCTTGCATCCATAAAATATATGCCCCATTATCCGAAAATGAGACCTTGGAGAGCATCATATGCAACCCCCCCAAAGATCCAAGCACCAAAAAAAAAAAAAAAAAAGAATAAACAATGATAGAACTGAACTTACGTGGCATAACTAAGCTGGAACTAAGTGGAAGCAGTTTTGTTGGAAGGAAAGCAGTCATAGGCAATTTAAGGAATTTGGTTTTGGAGCACCGAAGGATGGAAATGACATAAAATTCCTTCAACATCATGCCCTGGGTATAACCCATATTTCCTCTCAGCACTATCATGCAATTCTTTTCTTACAAGCAACCCAGATTTTGCCAATATTCAGTCAGAGATCTATCGAATTTTTACATCTACAACCAGAACTTCATTACAAGTCTTTACCCTATTAAAAATTATTTTTCGCGCAAATCATAACTTAAATGTCCGGCAGCAGATAGGATAAGAATTTTAATCTTTCTTACTCGGGGACATCGAAAATTTTAAATTAAAAAAAAAAAATCCTAGTACTGAGTCTAACTTGGAAGACTAAATACCGAAGGGGAATTCGAAAAAACATGAATCCACCATTACTAGCCAGGAGCATCAAATCGCAAAAAGATCGAAACTTTACTGGTGGATGTGGATTGGACGAATACATACTGCAGAGATAGAGCGAAAAGGGACGGAGGGATTCATACGTAGTAATCGCGCGGTCGTCCCTTGAACTCCTCGGTGAAGAGATCGACGACGGTTTTGCCCACCCATCTGTTCTTCACCTACACCCAAAAGACAAGCATTATGGCGGTTTTCGACATCAAATCCACCGGAGATTTCAGCGGGAGCTGGAATAAGAGAGGATGGAGAGGTAAGCCCCGGGGGAAGGTGGGGAGGGGGATTTAGGGGGATGGAATCATTCATTACGTGGGAGATGAACTCGAAGTGGTAGGGCCTCACGAAACGCCTCCCTGCGGTGACGAATTCCATTGATGGTGAGAGAGAGAGAAAGAGAGAGAGAGATTTAGGGTTTATGGTTTTACCGTTGCGGATGATGTAGTCATGGGGCTCCGGGGGGTTTGCTGGGGTTTGCCACACGATCTCCATCCTCTCTCTCCCTCAATCACCCTTGGTCTGCTGGCTACATTTTTAAGAGGATTTTTTTTTTTTTTTTTTTTTTTTTTTTTTTTTTTTTTTTGGAGTTCATTAGCTAAATAATTTTTTTAAAAAAAATATTTATCAAATAATATATTTTTTAATTTATTTATAAAAATAATATAAATTTATAAAATATTATTTGAGATAATGTTTTAGGGCCGCCACATCACCACTCTCTCTCCTCCTTTCTTTTTTTTTATGTGGATAATAAAAAAAATTAAACTCATCATTTAAAATGACGTTTTTGAAAATACTATTTCAAATTATATTTTAAAAAATATTATTTCAAATGATGACTTTAATTATTTATTTTCAAAAAAAATTATAATTTTAAATTTATAAAAAAATAAAAATTTTAATTTTGATTCAAATAAAAATTATCGTTACAAATTACTTTCTCCATTTCAAATTAATTTTTTTAAAAAATATATAAAAAAATCTAAAAAATAAAAAAATTATAATTATAATTTTAAATTTTAAAAAAATAAAAATTTTAATTTTAACTCAAATAAAAATCACCATTTCAAATTAGTATCCAAATTTTAAATTAATTTTTAAAAAAAATATCTAAAAAAATTATAATTCTAATTTTTTAAAAAAATAAAATTTTAATTTTAATTCAAATAAAAATCACCATTTCAAATTAGTATCCCTATTTCAAATTAATTTTTTAAAAAAATATCAAAAATAAAAAATACTCAAAAAAATTTAAAAAATAAAAAACAACATAAAAAAATTGAAAAAAAATAAGAATTATATTTCTAAATTTTAAAAAAAATAAAAATTTTAATTTTAATTCAAATAAAAAACATCATTTCAAATTACTTTCTCCATTTCAAATTAATTTTTTTTTAAAATATATAAAAAATATCTAAAAAAATAAAAAAATATCATAAAAATAAAAAAAATAAAAAAATTATAATTATAATTTTAAATTATAAAAAATATTATAATTTTTATTTAAATTTAAAAAAATTATTGTTTCTTTCTTCATCTCAAATTAATTTTGTTAATAAAATATCCCAAAAAAGAGAAAAGTTACCTAAAAAATTTAAAAAAATAAAAAAAGCCATAAAAATGAGAAAAATAGAATAAAAAATTAAAAAAATTATAATTATAATTTTAAATTTAAAAAAATAAAAAATTTAATTCTGAGATAGATGAGACAGATGAGACTCTGTGTATCCATATCCACAAAGCACAATATCCGATCACTTGAAATAATATTTTCAAAAATAGGCTTAAATATAAAAAAAATAAAAAAATATAAATTTTAAATTTTAAAAATAAGAAAAAATGATAAAAAATAAAAATTATAATTTAAAATTTTTAAAAAAAATTAATTTTAATTCAAATAAAAATTATCATTTCAAATTACTATCCAGATTTCAAATTAATTTTTATAAAAAAATATTCCAAAAAAAGAAAAAAATATCTCAAAAAAATTAAAAAATTAAAAAATATCATAAAAAAATAAGAAAAAATGACAAAAATAAAAAATATAATTTAAAATTTTAAAAAATATAAAATTTTAATTTTAATTTAAATATATATCTCAAAAAAATATTAAAAAATAAAAAACATCATAGGAAATGGTATTTTTTAAAAACGCCATCTCTGATGGCATTTTCCCAGGTTAAGATCAAAAAAAAAAGAAAGAAAAAAGCAAAACTCAACTTGGCGGCGAGCTCTTCCCTCTAGCATCTTCCTTCTCCTCTCCAGCAGCATGGCGGCACGACGGCGAGCTCCGACGGTGGCGGTGAGCTCCCTCTTCTCTCTTTCTTCTTTCTCTCTCTCTCCCTCTTCTCTCCTTTTCCTTGGCCCGCCGACGACAGTCGGCCGACGGCGGACCCGCGCGCCCCCCAATGTCGTTGGCCCATAGGTGGGCCGGCGACGGCCGCCCCTCCCCTTCCCTTGGCTGGCCGCCCCATCCCCTTGCACAGCCGCCCCTCATCGCGCCCTTCCCCCTTGCTCGGCCGGCGGCGGCACTGTGCACCACCCCCCCTCCACATCCTTGGCCCGACGGCGGGCAGGCGACAACGGCCCCCTCCCCACCCACCCCCACATTGGCCCTCCCCCCTCGTCGACAGACGACGGCCGGCCGATGGTGGCCCCCCGGCAGCGGCCAACCGACGGCGGCCCTGCGCTGGCCCCCCAGCGGTGGCCCCACGCGGTCCTGCAGCGACACCCCAGTAGCGGCCCCCAGCAGCGGCCCCGTGCGATCTTGCGGTGGCCCGACGGTGGCCCCCGGGCGGTGGCCCTGCTACGGCCGATCGGCAGCAGCCTTGTGGCGGCCCCCCGAAGGTGGGCCCCAACGGCGGCCCCGTGCGGCCCTACGGCGGCCGACCGACGGTGGCCCCGGGTGGCCCTGCGGCAGCCGACCGACGGTGGTCCCGTGCGGCCCTGCAGCGACCGACCGGCGACGTGCGTCCCCCCACCTCCTATTTCGATTTTTTATTTTTTATTTGTCTCATTATTTTTTATTTTTTATTTTTATCTCATTAGATTCGAATTTGATTTAAAATTCGATTCGACTCTAATTTAAGAATTTTAAAATATATTGTATTTCATGAAATCGTAGATCCGTCAGTTGACCAATGTAGGATATTTTACGGTATCCGTATAAAATATATATTTGATTATATATTTTTGTATAGATATCGTAAAATATATATATTGGTTAATTGATTGTCCAGTTTGGACAGTTTGGGAATTGCATTTAATTCTGTAGGTGATTACATTATTCGAATGATATACAGAGGGTTTGAGAAAAATTTTGGACAGCATTTTCCTCTAGTTCTCCTCATACATTTTCAGCCGTGTGGGGAGAACTAAAGAAAAATACTATCAAAATTTTTTTCGATCCATATTGCATATTGTTTAATTAATGAAATTAATCTATAGAATTAATATAATTTTTGAATAGGATAGGACCTATCTGTACCTATTTATTGATGATATGATGCATTTATCATGTAAATCTTTGGAAACGATAAAATAATTACTAATACTAAATTTTTTGATTTTAATTTTGTAATAGATTTCTTTGAGAAAATGGCTAGTACTCGGGTTCGTGTACTATTATATTATGATGGCATGATACAGAATGACGAAACTGGTGTGCAGCACAGTCACCCTGCAAATCGGATGATTACAGTATCTTCATCATTATCACGTTAAGAATTATTGGACCATTTATACAGCAGTATTCCTGTAGATAAAGAGAAATATGAAATAAAATTGAAATGAAGATCTCCTAATCTGTCGGGACACTTAATGCAGAGCAAGTATATCTTAGTTCCAATTGATGATGATGAAGATGTCGAAGAAATATTGAGCTTTCCTTTGAAATATTCAGAATATTGATTTTTAGAATTATATATTGAAAAGGAAGATGTATCGAGCTTTGGATACTATAATCGGCTTTTAACCCAAGCGGACAATACTGTTGAGCCTTCCTCGCCTTCCATAACTCCTATGGTGCAAACCGACAGTGTTGAGGCCATATTTGCAGAAAACATTCTACTACTGTCGGTCCTAGTTATCTAATTATTCAAAATCCTATGATGACTTCTCCTGTGTCTTCTGCTATGGTGACTTCTCTTTTGGTAAAAATAGTAGTAAGTGTGGGAGACGACACTCATATAAGAAACGATGATTGGATAGATGGTGGAATAAATTTTGGTAATCTAGGCTTTGAGTCAAATAAAAATGGAGATGAAGATGATTGGATGGATAAGGACAGTAGCAGTCAAGATAATGATGGTAAAGATGAGGATACTGATGAAGATGTTCAGCCTAATATTAATATGGAAGAACCTCGACCTCATTTGCACGAACCTCCATAATTTTTTAATAATATAAATTTAGATGATGGTGGTTGTGTTAGTGCTGGTTGAAGATTGAACTCTGACTATCAGTTTGGGAACTCCTCAATGACTGAATTTTCTAAAGGTCTAATATTTGAGAGTAAAAATTATATAAGGAGAGATGTTGATCTTTATCAAATTATGAAGCATCGGACATATAATATAGTTCAGTTGCATTCAAAGTTGTGGTCCGTATGATGCGCATCATCAGATAATGTTCAAAATTGTAAATGGAGATTTCATGCTGCATTGTTGAAAAAACATAGATATTTTCAAATCACAAGATATGAGGGTCCTCACACTTGTTTGTTTACAGGGTTGAGTCGAAACCACAAACATATCAGTGGAAGGATGATTGACACACTAGTCCGACATATTGTTGAGAAAGATCCTGGTGTTAGAGTTGAAACTATTGTGGTAACCGTTAATGATCAATTTCAATATACAGTATCATACAGAAAAGCATGGTGTGGAAAGCAAAAGACATTGGTTGATATTTATGGAGAATGAGAGTCGTCTTATGCTAAATTACTCTATTATATAGCTGCACTTCAACATGCAAATTTCGGTACAATTGTTTCATAAAATTTTTTTCAAACTGCAAATTCTAATATCCGAATTTTAAATTATATTTTCTGGACTTTCAAACCATCCATTCAAGATTTTAGGCACTGTCGTCCTATAATCAGCATTGATGGCATGCACTTGTATAGAAAGTTTAAAGGTAAGATGTTAATTGCAATAGAAATTGATGCAGAGAATGGGATATTTTCATTAGCATATACAATTATGGATGAGGAGATGACTACAAGTTGGAGTTGGTTTCTTTTTCGGCTCAAAACACATATCGTTAAAGATAGAAATAAAATATGCTTAATTTCTGACAGACATCCAAGTATATTAAATGCCATCACAGATGAGTCTATTAGATGGAGTCCGCCACGTGGCTATCATCGATACTGCTTAAGATATATCTGCAGTAATTTCAACACTCATTTTAAAAATATGCAGCTGAAAAGAGCAGCATGGCAAGCAGGAAGCACTCATCAAATTCGTAAGTTCAACTTTATCATGGATAGGATCAGAACAGTGAATGAAGAAGCTTGGAGCTGGTTGTCTGAGTTAGAAAATAAGAAGTGGACGTTGGCACATGATGACGGCCTGCGCTATGGTGTCTTAACTACAAATTTATCAAATATTTTTAATAGTATTTTACGAGGAGCTATAAATATGCCAATTACAGCTTGTGTTCAATTGACATTTTACTGTCTTGTGAAATACTTTAATACGAGGCATGTCCAAGCCTTGAAATATGTACAGAAGAATTCAAATAATCTTTTTACTCCTCATGTTGCAATTAAGCTTGCTGAAGATCAAGTTAAAGCTAATCAGCACCGAGTAACAGCATTCAACCTTCAAAGAGGCATATATGAAGTGCTTACGAGGAGAGTAAGCGCAGGATTACGAGGTGGAAAAAATTTTCATACTGTTACTTTAACCGAAAGAAAATGTTCTTGTGAAAAGTGGAGCATGTACAAATATCCATGTTCACACATTTTAGCTGTGTGCCAAGAAATTACTGTATATTTTAGTGGGTTTGTGGATGATGCATATACAATTACAATATATATGAATGCTTGGAGTGACGAGTTTAATCCATTACCACATGAAGATTATTGGATGCATACACGTATGTTCAAATGTATTCCTGATCATCATCGTTTGAGACCTAAGTAGAAAGGCAGATCAAAGTTAACAAGACTGCGAAATAAAATGGATGATAAGCAAACAAGAAGTAAGAATCACTGTGGCATTTGTAAGGAACAGAGTCATGATTGTCGCTGCTGTCCTAGGATACTTCAACATACTTCAACTTCAAGCAGTGGAAGAAATTAAAGACTCCAAAGATGTATTTTCAATATTATTTTATGTATTTATGTGGGATGTTTTATGTATTTATGTGGGATTGTAATTTTAATGTTGCTTTCTATCGGAAGATGAATTGTATTGTGTGTTTAAGTTGTATTATATGATAATATTATATTTAAAATATATTTTTCACAAAATGAATGGCTATTATATTTTTCATGCTCTAACATACTTGGGATAATATTATTATTTTAGATTCATTAGCGTGCTGTAACTTATGATCTGCGATATCCAGGTTCTCGAGACACGAGTATTCTTACATTGCAGGAGCACCATCGGTCACAGACTATTTTAGATGATGGCGTAAGCATTCCAATCCTACTCTTATTATTAATATTTTTTAAAATCATATACATCATCTAATTATTATATCTTATTGCAGGAGCTCAGACACCTTAGACTACGACGATCTGATGCTGACTTCTGAAGGACAGAGCATATCCCACTTAGAGTGGTGGATTATTTATGATATCTTAGATTCTATGGAGTGTATCAGATTGGTCACATACAGATTGATGTTGGTCTTATTACTACCTTACTTGAGAGATGGCGTCTAGAGACACACAAGTTTCATCTTTCATTCGGTGAGGCGACCATCACGTTACAAGATGTCAACATTCTTACCGGACTACCGATTGATGGCGATCTAGTTACCGAAGTTGATCCCACGCTTACCATTCTGGAGTGACAAGCTTTATGCTTACGATTGTTAGGATTTGAGCCCGACATCCAGTTTTTCGATCATTTACGACTCAGGATAGAGTGTTTGGATGATCATTATCGATATTTTCACATTGAGGATGATGCATCAGAGGAGATGGTGCAGCAGTATGTCAGGGGTCAGATGCTGCGGTTGCTTGGTGGTGTTCTATTACCTGATACTTTATTGAACAAGATGAAGTTAATATTTTTGCCATTATTGGAGAATTTAGAATTCATTTATAGGCTCAGTTGGGACAGTGCAGTACTAGCTTGCCTGTACAGGACTATGTGTCGGGGTTCTTATGCTGATCAGAATGAGATTGATGGTTATCTTGTATTACTACAAGTATGTGAATTAAAAATTTATATTTTTAATATTTTTAAAAATTTAATATTGTAGCTTTGATTTGATATATCAGGTATGATTTTTTTTTGAAATTTGCAGATTTGGACATGAGAGAAGATGTCGACTATTAGTCCATTACGGCGACAGTTGCTCGAGATGCCATCAGAGCAGCATGACCCTGATATTCCATTCGAATATTATCTCATTTATTTAAAATTTAGTACTATTTTAAATTCAAAAAAAATTATTTAACATGAGTAGACTGTCAAGCAGATGGAATGTTGCATTCAACGTTCATCATGTATCGACGAGAGTGGCACAAATTTATAGGTGCCAGCTAGATATATTAGTTGATACACATAGATGGATAAATTTTATTTATTTATAAATATTATTTTACAGTATTCATAATTTATTAAAATTTTAGCTTACTAATTTTTTTATTTTAACTCTGTCAGTTTTTGTGGGAGCCATATACACATAAGATATTAGCTATATTGTCGCAGATATGTACAGTTGGACATGACATATGGACTGCTAGGGTGTCACTTATTTATTTTGATGTGGTAGAGTGACATCTTTCCGATCGTGTCCTGTAGCAGTTTGATCAGATTCAGAGCATCCCAAAGCAGTTTGATTCTAGCCAGAGACTTCATCGTATTGATCGACGAAGGAGAGCTTGTATTGACTAGTGTATCAGACATGCAGAGTACATCGATATTTGGGATGCACGTCGAGATCATATTATTTATGGTGATCCTATTTTGAGAGGTCGTTTATATACTGAGGACTACATAGCTTGATTTTTTAGCATTACAGTGTGAGTCATTGGACAGCCTCGGTATGCAGTTTTCGGATATGAGGGCGAGAGTTCTGCTATGTGTCTTTTGGTAAGACTATGAAAATTATATTTTATATCAATATATTTACTTCTAATAATTAAGATTGAAAAATAGTTTATATTGTTTGTGTTATATTTTTATTTTATATTTTATAGTATATTGCTAATTTTATTTTTATTATGTAGACTGATTCTATGTCGGATCCTGTGTTAGACGTTTGTTATACTTTATCTACAACTGATGAGGATGAACGGATTCGGATACTGCATAAGATAGAGAAAATAAGTTTCGAAACATTGGTGACAATTGGTGTTGACCCATATAGCTGTACGTCTTGGTATGGAGCAGCCGATGTGCCAGATATGAGATATACGCCGTCACCATATGTTCTATATATGTCATCACCGCATATTCCACAGATGTCATCACTAAATACTGCACAAATACCACCACCTTTTGATCTACAGATGACAGCGTCTTCTTCTTTTTACATTTCCTAGATGACATCATCGGGTACCAGTTGGCCACATGAGTATGACACTTTCTTTTCAGACCCATTCGTGTATTCAGATGAGAGGGTTGAGGGGATCGCTCAGTCTGTAGATGATCCGACAGCATCAGTTATTCCTGAGCAGCATGACCAGCAGACCTCCACTGATATAGGGGAGGAGCCATCACAGTAGATACAAGAACAGGAGCAGCCGTTAAAGACCTTCCTAAAAAGGTCCAAGCGACCACGGGCACCACGACATCCTTGTGGGATTTAGTATTTTTTAGATTTATACTTAGTATTTTTGAAACTTTTATTGTACTATTTTTTGTACACTTGATATTTTTATTCTATTTTATATTATTAATTATTAATTTTATTTTATATTATTTAATTTTAAATGATCGGATATTATGCTTTGTGGATATGGATACACATACTCTTATGTGTCTCAGAATATTGGGAGTGAAAAAGTTATACTAAAAGGGCTATAAAAATTATAACATAAATAATAATAATATATTAGATAATTTAATTATATTTTTTAAAATATCTAAAAATAAGCTAAATCAAACAAGTAGGTGGAGAACCAGCAAAGTTCAAGCCGATTTTTTGATAAATAAGATGAATTGGATCGCACTGGTACATCTTGATCTGATATGGACACGAACAGCTACGTACGGTGTGGTATGGATTGGTATAGGTCGGTAAGGTTCCGATACATTATGGTGCTTTTACCAACCGCTCGGTGCGATGCAGTTTGGGCTGCTATAAGTCGGTACGGAGATGATACGGATTGGTTTTTTATTTTTTAAAAAATTTATTTAAATTAAAATTTTTATTTCATTTTTTTAAATTAAAATTTATTTTAATTAAATTTAAATTTTTTATTTTTTTTAAATTTAAATTTAAAATTATAATTATAATTTTTTTATTTTTATAATTTAAAATTTAAAATTTATATTTTATATTTTTTTATATTTAAGTCTATTTTTGAAAATATCATTTCAAGTGATCGGATATTATGCTTTGTGGACATGGATACATAGAGTCTCATATGTCTCATCTATCTCAGAATTAAAATTTTTATTTTTTTAAATTTAAAATTTTAATTTTAATTTTAATTTTAATTTTTTTTCTTTTTTTATGGCTTTTTTAATTTTTTTAATTTTTTTGAGATACTTTTTCTCTTTTTTGGGATATTTTATTAACAAAATTAATTTGAAATGGGAAAACTAATTTGAAACAGTGATTTTTTTGAATCCAAATAAAAATTATAATTTTTTATAATTTAAAATTATAATTATAATTTATTTTTATTTTTTACTTTTTTTCCTGCTTTTATGGCATTTTTTTATTTTTTAGGTATTTTTTCTCTTTTTTTGAGATATTTTTTAAAAAATTTAATTTTAAATGGTGTTTTTTATTTGAATTAAAATTAAAATTTTTTATTTTTTTCAAAATTTGGAAATATAATTCTTATTTTTTTTCAATTTTTTTCTTTTTTATATTGTTTTTTAATTTTTAATTTTTTTGAGGTATTTTTTTTATTTTGGATATTTTTTAAAAAAATTAATTTAAAATAGGGATACTAATTTGAAATGATGATTTTTATTTGAATTAAAATTAAAATTTTTATTTAAAAAAAAATAAAAATAAAATTTTTATTTTTTTCGATTTTCTTCTTTTTTTATATGGTATTTTCTATTTTTTTGACATATTTTTTTAGATATTTTTTAAAAGAAATTAATTTGAAATGGGGATGCTAATTTGAAATGATTATTTTTATTTGAATTAAAATTAAAATTTTATTTTCTTAAAATTTAGAATTATAATTTTTATTTTTTTAGACCTATTTTTTAAGATATTTTTTAAAAAATTAATTTGAAATGGAGAAAGTAATTTAAAATGATGATTTTTATTTGAATCAAAATTAAAATTTTTATTTTATTATAAATTTAAAATTATAATTTTTATTTTTTTCTTATTTTTTTTGAAGTAAATAATTAAATTCATCATTTGAAATGGCATTTTTGAAAATACCATTTCAAATGATATTTAAAAAAATATTATTTAAAATGATGTTTTCAAAAATGCCATTTTAAATGGCGACTTTAATTTTTTTTTTTTATCGTCCAAGTGGAGGAGAGAGGAGGAGAGAGGGTGGTGATGTGGTGGTTATAAAATGCCATTTCAAATAGCATTTTATAGATTTACATTACTTTTATAAATAAGTTAAAAAGTATATTATTCTGATAAATAATTTTTTTAAAAAATTATTTAGGTAGTGAACTCATTTTTTTGGGCTTTCAAAAAATAATTTTTTTTTTAAATGAAAGACTACATTTTTAAGGTTATATCATGATTTGTATCAATCTGATGATCGAGGATGCTAGGGTGCACGCCTTTATCGTTTGAGATTTCGATTCCCCCCACCCCACCATCCCATGCCAAGTCCTACTCCACCCTACCAAGTCTTCCTTGGAAGCAGTTTGATGGTGCATATTTTGCATCAGAGAGAGTTCATGCATTGTACATCCTTATATGCTTCTTTTTTCAAAATCAATAATATTGTTGTTCATTTCCAAAATATAGTACTTGATGCCTATTTAATGATGCATAGCTCTTTGTGATGCAAAATGTGCATTATATGGTATTTGAACACATTTTCTTATCCTACTATCCTGTAGGACTCGTTTGATTTGTGAGAAGTGGAGAGGAAAAGAGGTGGTTCTTGAAAAGTGAAGAAAAGATTTCTTATTTAGTTAAAATTTTAATATGAAAAAAAATAAAAAAAATTTATAAAAAATCACTTCCTATATTTCATGAGAAGTGGAAACCAATGAAGAAGATTGATTTTAGCACTTTTCATATACTGGGAAGTGATAGTGCTTTTTCTTATCCAAGATATCCTTTTAAGATCTATAGCTAAGATTTTATAAAATATCATGGATGATGAGGATGAAATACTGAATAATAATAATATAATATAATATTAATATTATAATATTTATTATATTTTAATATTTATACTAATATAATACTTTGATTAATATTTATATTAATATAATATAATATAATATTATATTTATTAAGATATTTAATAAATTTATTATATTATAATATTAATATTATATCAATATAATATAATATATGTTAATATTATATTAATATAATAAATTATTAAGATTTAATATTATATTATAATATATTAATATTATTTTTATATTAATATAAATATAATATTATTATTTATATAAAGTTTGGGAGCAAAATATATGGTCTTATATTTATTAAGAGTGTAATAGGTATTCTATATAGAGTTTCTAAAAAAATAGATGCTTAACTAAACATAAGCCATTCTTCAATAAGTCATATGGTTAACCAAACATACCAAAATTCTATTATCAGAAAATAACTTTTTAAGAAGTAACTTACTAAGAAGTTACTTTCTAGTTCCTTTTATAAACCAAACAAATCTGTGATGAAAGATCCATGTCACATTAAGCTAGCTCTAATATCATTTATCACAAACTTACAACCTAAAAACTTAAACTAGTGGAAGAAGAATCAGCCTTGGCAGATAAATCCATGTGGCATCTCTTTTATTAGTTTGTATGAGAATTTTTCTTTCTAAAATTTTGAGTTATCAAAATTTTCTAGATTAATTGGATTTTCCATCAATTAAATCTATTTTTGTTTATTATTTATATTATTATTGGTTCTGTAAAGTATCAATTAGTTAGGTTGGTAAACTTTTATTATGTAATAATATATCGTTCTTGAGTTTGATTTGGCTCTGGTTATAATATTTGATCAAGCATTTATATACCTATCATAATTTTTTAAAAAATTAATAATTTTGCTTTCAAATGGTTCTTGTAGGTGTTGTTGGCAAAACCAGTGGCCATTGAGGGGTAGGTAGGCTTGAGTCCCGCCTTTGTCTCAACTTTGGATGGATTTTTTTCAAGGCTTAGTGATATTTTTTTCGACAAATAACAAAGAATCAAGCATTTAGAGGTGATAATGACTTGTAAAGAATATGACAAGGAACAGGGAAAGAGGAGGTACCATTTGTCCAACCCCAAATATTTAAAGTCATGAAAAAAAGGTTGTACGAAGATTAATAATATTAATCCTTAGAAAAGAAAGGAGGATAGCAACTACACAAAATACTATTGTTTTGACAAATAATTTCAAATAATTCTATATTTAGAGGTGATCGTAATCGCATGGTAGATGAAAAATACTACAAAAAGTTGGAAAAGATTGAGGATAAGATGAGGCTCCACTCTTCCTACTCCTAAGTATTTAAAATATTAAAAAAAAGCTAAATAGTGCTCGATAATATAATTTCTAACAAATATTGTACGCCATGCAAAGCAGATAATCACGAAATCTCCAAATGCATATTTCTATATGGCTTGCATATTATTACATGCAATGCTATGGTCTATCTCATCCTTTGCAGCCATATATTCAAAAGCAATATAGCCAAAAGCTTGATCACAAGTCACCATGAATACATGATGATTTTCTTATTGCTATTATTTATTAATTCTTCTTTTTTATAAGAGCAAGTATTATTAATGTTACTCTCTCTCTCTCTCTCTCTCTCTCTCTCTCTCTATATATATATATATATATATATATATATATATATATATATATATATATATCATGAGAGTTGTACTAATTTTCTGATAGAGGATGGCCAGTTGTGGGGCTCTCCAAAAAGATTTTATTAACTTTTTTTTTTGGTAGCAAAAAAGATTTTATTAACTTTTAATATGCTGACCCCTGCAAAGAATATTTGAAACGAGGGAGAAGCAAACAATGTTTAGATAAGCTTAGCATTATATAATAGAATAGGAGTACCGCCACCTACCAAGCAGCCAACGATGGGCAATTGTTAGGTGGTGTTCGTCTGAGTGCCAATGTCACACAGCCAACCACCGTTATATGTCATGTGAATTTAGCTTGATATTTATATGTGTGATCTCTCACATTTTTCACACAATAATCTTTTAATTTCTCGATGGTCGTTAATCATCCTAATCTTTTCTGATTTTTCTTTTATCTTTTCTAAATTTTGTATCTTTACCTTTAAAAAAATCATTCTTAGAGTTTCGGTTGCATCTTTCGTACCAAAGAAAAAAAAATTCAAATCATGCAAATGGGTAGAAAAATGGTTTTGGAATGGTTTGAGACATGTATAAGATGTGATTCGACGATCGAGATCGTGAAAAAAAAAGAAGATATAATCCGAATCTGTTCTTTGATGTAGAACTTGTAGGATTCGAGCTGTATATTTCGTGCAAAAGGATGATTAACCTTCTTTCATGATCTCAATTAATCGGATCATATTTTGTACATCTTTTAAAACATGATATGAGTTTTATAATCTATGCTATGGACGGGAAAAAGGGTTAGAGATGCATAAAGTGCAATCCAATGGTGGGGGTTGCACCAAAAAAAAAAAAAAAAACAATCACTCTTTCGTATGAAAGATACAAACCGAACATGTACTTAAGACCATGGTTACAATAAAACTCCTAATGGCCCATGGATGGTACTCCTTTAACCTTGATGAATTAAGACCGTCAACAATATGGATCCCACGCCAAAGGCCTTGAGACCAGGAACCAGCCCATGGAAAGCGACCTTGGGCGCCACGGTGCACGTCATCCGCTACGACTCCCTTTTGTCCCAAGGCCTAGGACTCTTGGCGGCGCGCATGTTAGCGGTGGCGGCCGGGTCCTAGCCACCCCTGTACCTATCCCACCTATCGTCTGACGTGGACATAATTTATCCACTCATTTCTATACTCAAATTCGGCAACTTATGGCGCATTCAAACCTATACCTGAGTTAATATCTCCATGGAGCAGGTAGGAAACTTACGGCCCATCAAAACCTAACCTAAGCAATACATGCTTCAAGTAACTTGGTATTGTTGTGGTTAGATATAAGATTTAAAATATTAGATTGTATTCGTTGACTTGAGGGCATATAATTATGACCAGTTTATAGGGACACAACAAGCCAATCATTACTTAATTGAACAAGAACATTAAGGATAATCCAAAATTCGAACTCTTATTAGTAATATTTAAATCGATCATGAACAGGCTGAATCTCAACTTGGCTTATTTATTGAGTATGCCAAACAAATAATTATTTATCAATAATTTAATTTCAAACCTTCAATTTCCACCATCATTTATTTCTAATCCTCGACCAATTTACAAGTTTTAGCTTACCAACACATACGAACGCATAGAAATAATCATAATTATATAAAAAGATTAATCATTTATCATCTTAATTAAATTGAAACAAATATATTAATTCATAGAAACTAGAATACGGCATGGAGATAGATTATTTCTTGAGTAAAATTTTATATTCCACTATAAAATTTTGCTTTCACTAATAGAATATATTCAATATACAAATTTATGAGAGACAGAATATACGTGATATACTAATTTATGTGAGGTAGAATATGGCATTTACATGTTGTAGAGATGAATGGCTCCTAATCTATACTAATTTTATCTAGAACTAATCTACACTAATTGTATTGTTGAAGATTTATAAACAAACAGATTAGACAATAATCTACACTAATTTTATGTAGAACTAAATCGCTAATAATTCTTTTTAACATAACAAATTAAGTAAAAAGTGATGTGGTAATATTTTGAGAGAAGCCCAAGCGCCACGTGTTTCATGAAGTCACTTGGTCAGGCGGAGCGGGTCCCGAAACTCACAATGCGCTTCCCCTCCCTTGCGCTTCCGTATACAAATCAACCTTCTTTTCTTCCGCACCTGCTTCCCTTCTCGCTTCGTTTCTTCTTCTCCTTCTCCTTCTCTCCACGGAGCCGCCACGCTTTTTGAACCCTAACCCCGGCGAAGCCAACAAATTTTTTTATATAATCTCCCACGATCCCTTCTAGGGTTTTGCGGATTGGCCTCCTTTCCTGATTCCCGGGGATCCCCTTCAAAATCCCCGCGATTCTCTGCAATCCATCACAAGATCCACACGCCTCCCGTGGATCTCGCCTTCTTCGCTGGATTTCATCACCAAAGGTGCGGTTCTTCTTCGTTTTTGCGTTTCTTTTTGGGTTGAACTGATCTGTTTGATGCCTCCTTTTGAATTGATTGGGTTTTGCTAGGTGGGTGAATTCCTAATTCGCTGGGGAAGAGGAATTGGAGGCGTTTATTTTGTGATCTTTGGCTTGTTTCTTGTGGTGATCGGTGGTAGCTCGGAGTTTGGGAAGGGGTTAAAGAGATCAAATGCCGGAAGAGGATCTGGTCGAGCTTAAATTCCGACTTTATGATGGATCGGACATCGGTCCGATCCGGTATTCGTCCTCCTCTACGGTTGCCATGCTCAAAGAAAGAATAATCTCTGAGTGGCCGCGAGGTAGGAGTCTCTGTTCCCTAGAGCTGGGATCTCAGATCTTTAATCATGCCATTTATTTCTCTAACTAGTTCAATTATGAGTTCTTTACTCTACTATACTGATCAATTCCAGTGCAATAGAAGAAAAAGAAATACTGTCATCTTCTGTTACACTTTTACAAATTGGAATTTTGTTGATCATGGACTCTGAGAACAACGTGCTGTATGTTCAAATTTCCAATTTATTTTTTTAACTTTGCTATTGTAGGATTTCAAGTCACCTTAATGATTTTGTTTGTGATGTTATTTGCCAAATATAGCAGTTTCATTGGAATGGAACCTTTTTGTTCAAATTTTTCGATGAGTTTTTGTGCTGTTAGAGCGCAGAACGTTTGTAATCATGCCCACCGTATTTTCTTCTCCTACGGCCTTTTGCTGCATAATCGATGATAACTTATGCCAAGTGCTTCAGTTTTTGTATAATTAAGCTGATCTTTATAAATTCCATGTCTTTTTGTTTGTTTGGTGTTGCTGTTGGTGGGGTGATATAGTGGCCTTTCTTATACTAAACAATTTCTTGTTTGTTTTGGTTCCTTATAATTTTACTACAATTTATTGTGCCTTTAAGGGTCCCTGGTAGCTAAATGTCAGAGCTGAGTCAATTTTTTTTGGAATGTGCTTTCCTAAATTTTTGATGGCCACTTTCTGTTTGATGTCACAAGCTATAGGTTGCAAATGACTGATTGCTTTAAATTTTGAGCTTACTAGATTTAGTAGTTTTTCTACCAAAATCCTCTGCCACCTCATTTATGGCGTATGATTTGTTTTACACTCACGTTCTGTAATTCATGAGTTGCCACTTCCCTTAAGCTTGTATCTTGTTGGATGCCATGATGGCAACAAAAACAATATTTACATCCTTTGGTTATGTTCTTTAAATAAAGAAATATCTTGCATGTTTTACCCTTTTCATCGTTAATGTGTTTCTTTGCTCATGTTATGTAATTCTGAGAGTCATATATGCTGGTTTCCGTTCTGCTCCAAAAAAATAAGTTAAAAACTTTGACTTGTGGTACTTGAATGCCTGTGATATTCTCATGCTTTTGTTATCCTTATTTCTTATTCACATTTTTTTTTCTTTTGGTTGGTCACTAAAAAGTTTATTATCTTAGGTGATGTGCATCTCATATGCCTGGATTTCACCTTAATATCTGAATCTAATGACATTCTCTTTTTCTTTCGAAATCCGTTAAATATGTCTGCTATAGAATCTGTTGTATCTGTTTCTATATAACTAAATAAGATGGTGGCGATTTCTTATTTGTTAGATGAATTGGATGATACATCTAGTCACACAACACTTGTTTGCATAAAACTATTTTTAAGACTCCAATAGACATATATAACTTAAAATTTTGAGCAACAAGGGAGATCCTAGAGACATGCTAAGCATAGTTGAGTATGACCATGATGAGGGAAAGATCAAAAGGAATGGGGAATGAGAGTTAGAATTGAGTATGTTAGGAGAAGCAAGGAGTTGGACCCCAAAAAGGATATGATGATGGTGTATAGATGAGATAGTCGTTTGCTATAAAATCCTCATGTTTTATGTTGAATCATTTGAAAAGAGGGAACCAAGGGGAGGCTTAGAACAATCAATTCAAGTTAC
Source organism: Elaeis guineensis (assembly GCF_000442705.2). Taxonomy (NCBI): domain Eukaryota; kingdom Viridiplantae; phylum Streptophyta; class Magnoliopsida; order Arecales; family Arecaceae; genus Elaeis; species Elaeis guineensis. The sequence goes on along the minus strand of NC_026001.2, from coordinate 93,850,741 downwards.
TGAAGCTTGTGTTGCTGCATTTTATTGATATTGAAAATAGAAACGTGGGATGCTTGAAGTGCACCTGGAATAGATGAGATGTTGTAAAAAAGTTTATCTTCACTGTTAGAATTGGAGTCAAAGATTAGTACTACTAATGCGGAATTGCTTTTGTAATTTATGCTGCTATTGTGTACATGATAATGGAGATGATTTAGAAGTATTGTGTCATTTGGATATTGTTATGGGAGGTGTAAGGCCATTTTATTCTTTTTTCCATATTAGGCGATTGCATATAGAAAATAATTTTGTTGCGATATTTAGTATGAACTGTCATTGCAGAAGGTTGATATTTGAGACAAAATAGTAATTCTAAATTTTGAGCTAGGACCGAAACATTTAATGACAATATTGCTGTTGTGAACTGATTGGAGGAACAAGATGTTTGTTCTTTTGTCAACATAAGGAAGCTATCTGGAAAAGTAAATGTATTGCATGCTGTTTATGTCACTTTAGCTGTCATGGCACAGTGAGGCTTGTTTCAGAATAAATATGTCAATTCTTGCTTCTAGGATGGACTTAAACTTTCATAGCATTGTTAGTTTATCTATTGTACATTTATGCTAGCATTTGATATTTGGATTGCATGATATTTTTTGGTATTTTATCTTTTGTTGACCTCCATTAGCATTTCATTATTATTATTATTATTATTTTTGTGTGTGTGTAGATAAGAAGATTATACCAAAGGTGGCTAATGACGTGAAGCTGATAAGTGCGGGGAAAATTTTAGAAAACAGCAAAACAATTGCCCAGTGCAGGCCACCTTTTGGCGAGCTACCTGGAGGCGTTATCACCATGCATGTTGTTGTACAACCATCATCTGCTAAGACAAAAACAGGTTAGTTCGGTCTTGTTGTTTGATGCTATACCCCATAAGCTCTAAATTTCTTTTATTAACCTCTTTTCAATTTCAGTTCTTGGTGGAGTATTTTTCAATTCCAAGCTGTCATTCTTTCCCTGGTGAAATGACAAGGTTACCAATTCTTGAGAGATGGCTTTACCATAGCTTGAAGAATAATCTTGATGAACACATCAGATATTTGATTTAGAATTAATTATTGAAAATCTAGAATATTGCAAGCCATTCCTCACTCATGTTGCGCTTGGAAATTTTGGTTAATAATTAATAATCTGGATTCCAAAGGGTTTATTGGAATTCTATTTATTAGTTTGTAGGCTCTAGTGGATATCAGTATCCACTAAACATTAAGTGTTTATGAGCATTATTTGGTTGGTGCAAACCATAAAGAGGGAATATGCAACAAGCTCAGGACCTCACCCAAAAAGCTAGTAGGAACGTAATATTTGGGTTCCTTAATCTTGTATAAGTACTCAAGATCTATCCCATGCATAATTGATGTACTGTACGGATCTTTCCACACTCTTTTTTTTTAAGCCTTGGCATCCTTGTCATGTTAAGGGTCGAAATCCAATCACAAACACCATGGTTTGTTCGTGGTCAACCTTAAAAGGGCTAATGTCACAGTATTCCTTAATCCATATGAGCCATGAGTCGGATCCTTCTAATACCATTTATAACAATCCAAGACCTCACCCAAATTGGCTAGTTGGAAAATGTTATTTGGATTTCTTGGTGTTGTATAAGTACCAAAAGCCTTCCTAAAACACAGGCATGCATGTTTAAACCCATATCAGTTATGCACCGGGTAGATCTTGGGCTTTTATACAGTGCAAGGAATCCATATAATATGTTGCAACTAGATTTTTGGGTGAGATTCTCGCTCATTACAAATGTTATCAAATTGGATCTGGCTCATGGCTCATTGGACCGAGGAATATTACAACATATACCTATTTCGGGCTAGCCATGGGCTGATTGTGGTGTTTATGATTGGATTGATTGAATTTGGACATTTAATCTCGTCAAGATGTCTAGGCTTCAACAAGAGGAGTGTGTAAGGACTTGTGCAGGCATGTGTTTAGTCCCACATCATTTGTGTGCTAGGAATGTCTTGGATACTCATATAGAGCCAAAGGAAATCAGATAATTCCTTTCGGCTATCTTTTTTGGGTGAGGTCCTACGTTGTTATAGAATATGTAGTAAAATTGTCAAATGCTTTAGACGTAGAGGTTTTTGGCATGATAACCATAAAATTTATGCATTCAAGTAGGTTTGTATGTACTACAATACACATACCATAGAATGTCTAGACAATTTAAAGCTACTTGTTCCAACAGTAAGACTCAAACTCAGACCATGTTTATTTGCAAAGAGCAAGAATGATCTGTACATGCCAAGCCAATGGCCCTTCGCATAACAAAAATATGAAGCTTGCATCAACCTAGACCAAGATAAGGCATGTTGAATGAGTAACTGTGCTTGCTTTCATACATAGGAAAACAGGCTTGAATGATTGGTTTGAGACCATCATTTGCTGTAAGATCTGTTTAGGTCTTATGCATGGTCAGTCACTAGCTCATGCACATAAAGGTAGCATGACCTTCCAAGCTAATCATGGCTTTTGTGGCAGGTAAACTGGCATACCAGTTGGGACATAGCAAATTTCCAGCTGGGCCTACATTTGAGCATCAATTTATAACATTCTTGCACGGGCGTAGCATGATAACTACATTCTAGGTCTGGAAGTGAACTGGTCTAATATCATCAATGTCCAAGTCTGGTTAGTCACTGCCTAATTGAAGGATATAGCAGAGAAAGGGGGGAGGGGGGTGGTGGGGGGGGGGTGTGGTGGGGAGGAGACAACCTTTGGAAACCTCTGTGTCTGATAAATCCATTAATTTGAACATTACGGCTATCAATTAGAGAAGAATCACCTTGTTGAGGATGGTGGTATGAATTGATGGGGGAAGGACCTGCTTCCTGTTTGTACATCTTTCTTCCTGCCACCTCTTGCAGATCTCCACCATGCGGTCACACCACCATCACATCAGGGTTATGTTGTGTTTGTTCCATTGGTCCTCCACTTGACATGTCTGCTGCTTCTCATCTTGCCTTTGAAAATATAGAATAGAGGAGAAGAAGAAGAGACGCTGGAGTAAGGGCATAAAACACTAAAGCAAGTGGGATTTTAGCATATAAAAATATATAATATCACTGTTTGATATTTGTATTATTGTGTTGGAGTGATCCTGTTTGTTTTGCCTGAGAAACTTTGTTGTACTGTAATTTTTAGATCGGTGTGCCTTGATTGGGCATAAATGTGTACACCTGCCTGGCAACACATGGGTTGTCCCGCTTAGTCTATGCCTATATCTGGAGGCAGGTACTTGGCTGTAGATTTAACTTGTGCTGCACTGACCTGTTAACTCTGCGAGGCCTGACATGTTTGGTGACACCTTGCATACCGCATAGGTTTGACATGCATTGATTGTGCATGATTGCCTCGTGCTCATAACACTTCACTGGACACGGCACATGTCATTTGGTAGAGCCCCATAGGACATTCGCGTATGTGAGCTTTGTACTAATCAAACTTTTACTCATGGACTGATGGACCAACCAAATCCACACGAAAGGGTTTTAGATATACTTCTAAAGTTGCATGGAGCTCCTTCAGATACCTTTTTGACTTCACACATAGCACCACCTAGTCATGCAAGTGGAGGAGCAAATCTTAGTTGATGAAAAACTTCTTCTATAGATCCAGAAGATTGATATTGCATGTTGTTCTTACAGAAAAATAAATTAGAACTAACAGATCACATCATGGTGAATCAAACATTGGGTCTCCTCTGTGATGTTGAGGACATGAATGCCAAGCAGTCGGGCAAACCCTTGGTTCTCACATGAACTCTTTCTTTTCCTCTTTTGACGGTTATAATTTTGAACGCCTGCCATGTCAACACATGAACTTCCTTGAGTAGGACCAGAATGCATGGTTAACATGCTTCTGCATTGTGGTTTATAATTTTGAATTTTAATATGATATAACCAAGCCTTGCCAGCATGTTAACCTGGTGAAATATTAAGTAGGATCGACTAATATGAGTTTGGACTGAATTCATTTTATCATTCAGATAAAGTTTATAAATGGTGCATGTTTGCTTGTCAGCACCAATGGACTCTGTCTAACAACTGAACTTATATTCCATTATTCATTTACACCAGCATGCATCTGCATTGTGATATAAGTTTATCTTTTAACATTAAGGATGTGTACCTTTTGGAAGTTTTTTTTAGGAATTACAAATCTGAGGGCTTCTTAACAAGGAGCAGTTGAAAGGCTGTTGGATGGTGTGTTTGATAATTTGCTCTTGCCTGCAGTTAACACTGCAATTTTGGCTGTTGGCATCATATTTTCTTTGTTATTTTGCATTCCCTCCTAATCTCTTAGCTATTTTCTTCCTGGATTAATTTCTAATTAATTTCAAAATCATTAACCATAGATTTCTTTCTAGATATGAGTACTGGCCCAAAGCTCTTCCATTTGCTGATTTTATCTAGGGTATATTCAACCATTTGGGAATTAGTTTCAGCCAAAGATTGGATATCTTAGCATTCATGGAGTTTCCTATGGTCTAAACTGTTTGTTGGTGCTTTCTTCTGAACAGAAAAGAAGGTTGATGACTTGCCAAGGAAGACGACCTGTTCTTGCACAATAATGTAGAGTCAGGAACTGCCTATCTTGCTCGTGTTCAGCTGCATGCGTACGTTACATACCATTGGGTTGATGGAGAATAGGAGAACATCATAATCACTTTTGGTAGTTCTGTTGCTGGAGGATGCTGTCCTCCATGTATTGTTGCCTGAATGCTGTTGTGCCGATCAGAGTTGGTTTACGTTTGGTGGTGTTGTTGTGAACCTGGTTGATGACATAGGAAGAGGAGGCCTTTATATGATCACAGGTTATATATATGAAATGGTTTGTCACAGTGTTTCTGTTCGGACATTTTATTCTTCTTTCTTTTGTCCATGTTTTGTATATTGTCTGGATTAACTCTGCATCAAAGAGTGTCAGTGACAACTGACAACCCTCCTGTCTCTCTGTTCTTCAACCCATTATTCTTATGGGTCCTGTGCACGACATCAATGGATGCTAATACACGGTTTCAATCTGATTATCTTGAACAAGAGTGCTAGGGTTATTGGTCAAGATAAATCTGTCGTAGTATCAGGGAGGATACAAGTGGATTCCCAATATTACACTTCTAATTGATCATAACTGTTTGGATTTGCGTTGCATGTCAAGGAAAAAATATTCTTATGGTCATCATGTGAGATAAGTTAATTACACTTATGATGATGTAAATCTTAATATCATTGAATGGTGATCTAAGGTTCAGAGTGCTGAGCAATTCCATGCTAGAATCTGAGTAGTTGTAATTTATGATATACTTTATTGTCTGTAAGTGTATTTAACGATAAAAATGTTAGATAATAAGCAGGGAATTAAGGTATTATTTCCAGTGTTTCCTAAGGAAATTTTAGCATTTTGAATAGAAAGATCTAATTTCAGTGATGCCACCTGAAGCTTGAGGCTTCGTGTTGTTGCTTTTTCGTTAGTTCCTAAATTGTAACTCCAGAATAATTAGTTAATTAGTTCTTCACCAAGCTTAAGCACTGCTGCTTTCTCCCTTTGTGATCTCTAATTCTCTATCCAGCTAGGGCTACTTCGGTGTTGCTTGCTGTTTCTCATAACAAACTGAATTATTTTTTCATGTGATAAGATAAGATCTCAGCGGGGTTTTTGGTTTACAAATATACTAGTAGAGTGTACGTGCGTTGCATGGAGAATATTCCTTTTTTTTTTTTTTTTTTTGTTATGTAATCACTCCAAATATGATTGCAGTAGCAAGCTAGCAATTATGGGCCTGAGGAACTTTTCATGTGTAATTTTTGGGCACTCCAAGCAGTTCCCTTCCCCAGCTTTCTCATACGTCAGATAACATCTTCTATGGAAACTTAAGAACATATTATGATTTTATGGACCATATAAGATCCTGTGGCACCCAGGTGGGGTCTTCATAATTTAATACAGTGTTGGTTCTTGTTAGTATCACGTATTGGAATATATAAGACTAGAGCTGCATTGGTGTTTGTGCTCATGTGATTTTCACAACAACGCAAAGAAACAAGTGTGTGCACCCACCAAAATAAAAAGCGAGTTTGTGGGACTGCATGAAAATGTAGAGTTAGAGTCCGTGCATAGCGCACAGATTTTGAATCTGATCATATTAAAAACAAATTATATATAAATAATAAAATAATATTTATTCAAAATTTTAATATCATTTCATATTCTCAATTATCTATATAAATAGATTTTAATTGTAAGAATATAATAATACTATATATTAATAATATAATTTAATTTATATAAATAAAATTTAATATAATTTTTTATTAATCCGAAACTTAAATTTAATGCTTGAAGGATTATTAGGTAAGAGGACATATGGTATAAAAAAAATTACTTATGTGGACAATCTCAAATGCTCAAAAATTTTCTCTCAATTTCTGCTTTATAATATATATATTAAATTATTTAAATCGAGGACGTAACAAAGCATCCTATTTCTCCCCATGTGCATTACACCTAGCTGAATACCTTAATTATAAAAAATGTTGGAAAAATTTTGATAAAAACCTTCTTGAGTCCTTTACCGTACTGGTGCAATTTAAATTTTTTTTACTAGTTTAATATAGATTTCAATTTATTTATAAAAATACTACAAAAGTTATAAAACACTATTTGAAATGGCATTTCTTTGATTCAAGTCAGCACAACCCCCATCTACGTGGAATCCGACTACAAAAAAAAAAAAAAAAATGAAAGCATCATTGTGAATAGTACTTCTAAAAGCACCATTATGAATAGCGCTTTCAAAAACATCATTCTGAAAAAAAAATAAAAATATCATTATGAATGGCGCTTTCAAAAGCGCCATTATGAATGGCGCTTTCAAAAGCGCCATTCAGAATAGCGCTTTTGAAAGTACCATACCACATGGCGTTTTTAAAAACGCCATTCAACATTGTGTTTCTATTTTCTTTTTCATCACACTTTAACCTGTGATATATTTTATTTATATTTTTTAAACCAATTTTTTGGATGCAATATATTTTTTCATTATTATTTATATTTTTTTGTACGTGATTTTATATTTTAAACTAATTTAGATAATTTTTTTAACATGATATTTTCTTCTCCAACTTTTTTTCGAAATATATCTGAAGATCATGACAAACCATATAGCATCCTAACATTTGAAATTAAACAAGCAAAATATCTAAAACTTCAATAAAAATAATAATTAATAATATAAGATAGATAAAAAATATATAGTTTACAAAAAAAATTTTACAGTACTACAAATCTAAAAAATACTAAGTCTCATCAGGGCGCCGTGGTGTCCGTGGCAATTGGACCTTCTCACGAAGGTCCTCAATAGTCGCTCCTACTCCTGTGTCACCTGTGATGGCCCCTCTTCTATATCAGTAGACGTCTCCTGAGCATGTATATCAGAAATAACAGGTGCTGCTGGAGCATCTACGAGCTGAGTGATCCTCTCAACCTCCTCATATGGATCCAATGATGGACCTGTAACAAAAAGATCAGACCACTCAGGTGAAGAGTCATGATGCCAACTCGGATCCGATGCTATCATTTGGGGCATATAGGAAGATGAAAGCCCTAGCATCTGTGGATCAAAAAATAGTGGTATATGCTCAAATGATATTTCTAAGATAATTTTTTTCTTCACCTTAATCTTCGATGCATGATATACTTTATTTATATTTTTTAAATCATTTTTTTTGGATGTGTGATATATTTTTTTCATTATTATTTATACTTTTTTTTGTGCATGATATTATTTTTTAAACTAATTTAAATAACTCTTTTAACGTGATATTTTCTTTCTCAACTTTTTTTTTGAGACACATCTAAAGATTATGACAAACCATATAGCATCATAAGACTTGAATTAAATAAGCAAAATATCTAAAACTCTGATAGAAACAATAATTAATAATATAAGATAGAACAAAAATATACAGTTTACAAAAAAAATTCAACAGTACTACAAATCTAAAAAATACTAAATCCCACAAGGACATCGTCATGCCTGTGATCGCTTGGATCTTCTCACGAAGTTCCTCAACGATCGCTCATGCTCTTGTGTCACCTGTGATGGCCCCTCTCCTATATCAGTGGACGTCTCCTGAGCATATATATATCAGGAATAATAGGTGCTGCTGGAGCATCTACGAGCTGAGTGACCTCCTTAATCTCCTCATATGGATCTAATGATGGGCCTATAACAAAAAGATCAGACCACTCAGATGAAGAGTCATGATGCTAACTCAGACCCAATGCTATCATCTGGGACATGTAGGAAGATGAAGGCCCTGGCATATATGGATTAAAAAATAGTGGCATATGTGCAGCATATGGTGATGACATCTGTGGAATACATGGTGCTGACATATCTGAAATATGTGGTGATAGTGTATATCTCATATTTGGCACATAGGATGCTCCAATCACCATCAATATCCCTAAATATGATTTTTCAATCTTCTGCAGTATCCGAATCCGCTCATCCTCATCAATTGTAGATAGAGCACGAGTGTTCAACATAAGATTCGACAAACGATTAGTATACATAACAAAAAAAATAGCAATATATTATAGATCATAAAACAAAGATATAATGTAGTTATATAAAATATTTTGTATTAACGATGAGAAGTAAAATGAAGACTTAATGAATTGAAATTGAATATAAGATTGACATAAGATAATTTTTAAGGCCTTATCAACATACGCACAGTAGAACTCTCACCCTCGTATCCTGAAACTGCATATCGAGGCTACCCGATGATCGATACTGTAATGCTAAGAAACCAAGTTATGTAGTCTTCAGTATATGGATGACCTCTCAATATATGATTACCATGAACTATATGATCTCGTCGTGCATTCCAAATGATGATATACTGTATATGTCTGATATGCCAATTAATATGAGCTCTCCCTCATTGATCAATACGATAAAGCCACTGGCTGGTATCAAACTGCTCTGAGATGTTCTGAATCCGACCAAACTACCGTAGCACATGATCTGGAAGGTGTCATTTTACCATATCAAAATAAATAAGCGGCACCCTAGCAAGCTATATATCATGCCCATCCGTGCAAATCTGTGGTAATATGGATAATATCTGATCTGTGTATGGCTCCCACAAAAATTGATAGAATTAAAAATAAAGTCGGATTAGTAAGCTCATTTTTTAATAGACTATGAATATTATAAAATAATATTTATATATAAATTAAAATTATTCATCTACGTGTATTAGTCAATATATCTAGCTAACATCTATAAACTCGTGCTATCTTTATCGACACATGGTGAACATCGAATGCAACGTTCCATTTACTCGACGTTATGTTCACATTAATTGAATTTTATCGGATTAAAAACAGTAGTAAGTTGTAAGTAATGGAATTAATATTTGTATACCTATATCCTCAAGATGCGTCTAATCTGAATGGAACATCGGGGTCGTGCTGCTTTGGTGGCATCTCAAGTAATTATTTCCATAATAAACTAATAGTCGGTATCCTCTTCCATGCCCAAATCTGCCAATTCAAAAAAAATCATATATGATATGCCCAATTAGAGCTATAATAGAATGTAGAAAATTAAAATTTGTATATCACATATTTGCAATAATACAAGATAACCTCTGATCTCTGATTGGTCTACCGCAGAACCCCGACACATAGTCTTATACAGGCAAGCTAGTGCTGCACTATCCTAACTGAGCCTATGAGTAAAATCTAAATCCTCTAATAATGGTAAAAACATCCACTACAGAAAAAATAGGCATTAATGACGCTATTTATGGTCATTAACGACGCTTTAAAGCGTCGCTATTTGGCTTTATGATGCTTCGAAAAGCGTCGGCAAAGCGTCGACTATGTAAGAGTGGAGACGAATAGCGCCGACGCTTTTTAAAAGCGTCGTTATTTTTTAACGACGCTTTAAAGCGTCATAAAGATTTACATTAACGACGCTTTAAAGCGTCGTAAATATTTACATTAACGACGCTTGTAAGCGTCGTTAATGGAAATCTTTACGACGCTTTAAAGCGTCGCAAAAGACAAATTTAACGACGCTTATAAGCGTCGTTAATGTAAAAATTTACGACGCTTTAAAGCATCGCAAAATACAAATTTAACGACGCTTATAAGCGTCGTTAAAGGTTTTAAGAGGAAAAAAAATATAAATATTATTTAAAAAAAAAATAATACAATACATTCCTGTACGAAATCATATCACACCTGTACAATACAATAAACATGTACAATCACCACATTCACATTCACACCTGTACAATCACCATCATTCACATCACCTGTACAATACAATAAACATGTACAATCACCACATTCACATTCACACCTGTACAATCACCATCATTCACATCAAAAGCAAGCTGAAATAGAAAATTTAATCAAACCAAAAGACGATATTTTATATAAATAAAAATAAAGTACTAATCGTCCATTACAATCAAGAGTAATATAAATAAATATAAAAATACAACAAAAATAAAATAACATCAATCTGCAGGCGGATGGTCGTCGTTGTCTCCACGTGACGTGCCGCTATCTCGACGGGTGCCTGATATGCCAGGAGCCTACAAAAAATATATCAAAAGCATGATTTGCATATCTATAAATAAAATATATAAATCATTAAATTAATACAAAAATATATATTTAATATTATGTGTTTACCTGAGATGAACCATACATCTCTAATAAAGATGTAAGGCGATCAATCTGTCCCCTCATGGCCTGCATCTCGGCACGGCTCTGTCGCATCTCCTCCATCTCAGCGGCACGACTCTGTCTAATCTCCTGTATCTCCGCCTCGAGTCTGCGAACGCGTGAATCCTGAGCATCTGCTGCAGCATGCTGCGTATATCTACTAACCTCAGATAACTGAGTGGGGGTGACTCCTACTCCATAACCCCTCACTCGGCCGTAGCGCTCTGGTCCCATCAACTCTGTGAAGACCTCGGTCTCGATACGGCTCTGCTGCGTAGATGCTGCGGACTCGTCGTCACGCTCCGCAATGAGAGATGTAGCCCTCTCCTGTATTTTTTTTGAAAACAAGAGTTATACATTAATAGCTAACAAAATTAAATTTAAATCATTGCAAAAAATATAATATTAATAATACCGTACATATAAATCTCTCGACTCATCTCGAACAAAAGTACCATCCTGATGAGTATGAGTCATCCGGTAAAACTCCACTTGTCCGGGTTCCCTCCCATGCTCATCCTCCTACACAAATAATTTCAATTTTAAGCAAACAATTATGATAATTTAAAAAAATATATGAGTATCATGATACAGACATGGTCCACGATACATAATGATATTAGTTATATAAATATTTGAACATAAAAATTAAAAGTTAATTATGAAAGTTTAAGGAACATACAAACTCCTGTCGGAGTCGTGCATAACTCTTCGACCCCGATGTATGAGGAACAGACTGAGCTGCTCGTGCAGCTCTACCAATAGCAGAATAAGTCTGTAAAATAAAGTAAAGAACTTGTTATATATACAATATATAATAAAAATCAATATTTTTATAAAATATTTAGAAAAAAAAGATAATAAACAGATAATATACCTGTGCCCTCTCGGAGAACCAATAATGAACCAACTCCATCCACTGATGAGGGGGTACATCAGGAGGACAATTCCTAGCAACCTCCTCCTCTGTCATACCCTGTCTCATATAGTCCTTCTTCAATTGCGCTCTATATTCTTTCCATTTGCGGTTGAGAGACTTCATTACAAAATCATGAGTGGATGGAGGGAGAACAAACTTGCTCTATAAAAAAAAAAAAGTTAAATGAAATAAATTATATAAATGATTAACAATTAATATACAGTATGAACATCAATTCATTACCTCTATAACTCGGAGGAGCTCAACTTTGTACGTTGGAAGCATGTCATTCCATTTTGCATAGCCCAACGGACATAGCTGAGGCCTCCGAGCAACAGTCCCCAAAAATGAAGTCAATAAGCAGGCAGCTTTCTTAATTGGCTGACCTAGTTGATTGCACTCCACAACAATCCTCTCGCCCTCACGCATCTGCCACACATCTCGTACTACTGTGGGTCCGCGTCTGGGGCGTACTCTCCCGGATCCGTCTGCAAAAAATACATAAAAGTAACTATATCATAAATATACATAAAATGAAATAAAAAAAATTTACATGAAAGACAATATATACCCTGCACGTGTATCTCATCATCTGGCTGATGAACAGGAGGATCGTGCTGTGCTGATGATGAAGGACAGGGCTCAGAATGCTGTGCAGCTGAACTGGCCTCAGGCTGCTGTGCTAAAGAAGACGTACCGACCTCTGTCTGTGAAAACTGGAACTGCACACCAGCATATCGTCCCCTGCGACGCATGATGTCACCTAGCATTTATATAAATAAAAGGTAGAATCAGTTAATATATGGAGTAAAATAACACAATAATTAATGCAAAATATATACATCATAAATAATTATTACCAATAACAATCAAGCAGTAGTATTTTCTTCGAATTCTGTTCTAACCAACGTCGTCGTATCATTTAAATCATCAGCTGGCACAAAATTGTAGGGCATACATTGTGTATAAGTGTCATCGTCATCATCCTCCACTTGGTTTCCCATATCATATAAGTCTCTAGGTTTTGTTTTGATGACAGTAAACCAATCTTTATCTTTTGCATCTTGTACATAAAATACTTGACGAGCTTGAGATGAAAAAATGAATGGGTCATCCTTCAATAACACACCAGTGTGTATCAACCTTGAAAAATTTACAAGTGTAAATCCATTTGCATCTTGTTTCAAACCCCTTAGTGAGTTTATGTCTATCCAATCATATCTAAACAGTACTACTTTAAATTTTCCATAATAATCCAACTCATAGATATCTTTAAGTGCACCATAATAGGATTTTTCATCCGCTTCCACCATAACACCGCTATTCTGTATTTTTCTAAATTTCTTCCGTTCTCTAGTATGAAATTTAAAGCCATTAATTATGAAACCATTATATCTATTCACAATCTTGTTAGGTCCTCGAGCAAGAGCTATTAGTTCATCTGACTTATTTGTCTCCATCATCTTTGATACCTAACAAAAAATGATATGACGAAGTGCAGTTGAGTTATCTGATATTAAATATGTATCAAAAATTAATATATCCAATAATTAAATATAAATCACACCTGATTCGAAAGCCACATAGGGAATAACTCGACCAACCATCGCTGTTCAATCCTTGCATTAGGACGAATGTTATGATTGGCTCGTCTCTGATAAATTAAAAATTCACTGCATAAAATATAAATATATCATTTAGAACATTATATCTAATATAAAATTTAAATTTTGATGTCATTCCTTAAATATACTAACCTGCGATGGTCAGATATTATGTCACTATGAAGTAACACATAACGATGTGCTTGTGCTAAGGATTTTTGATCAAGTACAATACCTTCACCTCTTCTCAAGAATTTTCCAGCAGTTAAGAACTTATACAGTTCTGCATTCTCCACAAAGTCATTATGCCGTTGAGGCCGACTAAAAATAGTCTCTACACCTTGAAGATATCTTGAACAAAATGTCAAACATTCATCCGCAATATATGCTTCAGCAATCGAGCCTTCGGGATAGGCTCTATTTCGCACATAATCTTTAAGACGCACAAGATACCTTCAAGAATTAAATATTTATTAAAATATCAGTATGCTGTTGTTTCTAATAAAATTATCAAAAGATTTAAGGTTTGTAATAATACCTCTCAATAGGATACATCCATCTATAATGTACCGGTCCACCAACTTTAACTTCTGAAGCTAGGTGAACGAGCAGATGTACCATAATAGTAAAAAATCCAGGAGGAAAAATCTTTTTCATCTGGCAAAGTGTAATTGCAATATCCGATTCTAACTGATCAAGTTTCCGAGGATCAATAACTTTGGAACATAATGCCTTAAAGAATGACGATAATCGAAGTACAATTGTAACAACTTGTTTCGGCAATGACGATCTTAAAGCTATTGGAAAAATATCTTGCATCAATATGTGACCATCATGACTTTTAAGATTTGAAAGTTTTCGATCCTTTAGATGCACACATCGTGAAATATTCGATGCATATCCATCGGGTACTTTGATACTTTTCAAAACTCTCAAAAAATTATCCTTTTCTCGAGCAGACATTGTGTAACATGCAGGAGGCACATAAATTCTATCATTAGCAAGCATTTTAGGATGAAGTTCCTGTCGGATACCCATTTCTTTTAAATCAAGACGTGCCTTCATGTTATCTTTGCTCTTTCCATCAAGGTTTAAAAATGTTCCAAGTAAATTATCGCAAACATTCTTCTCTATATGCATGACATCAAGATTGTGCCGAATAAGATTATGTTTCCAATAAGGTAAGTCAAAAAAGATACTTCGTTTTTTCCATAAATATTTACTTGGCTGTTGTGTAGATGCTATCTGTGTGTCTTCCTCATTTTCATCCTCGAAATAATTGTCTGGATCTTGAAACAACTCTGCATCTATAGTACTGATACTGACTTCCTCTGGTAACCCTTCGTGCACTGAGCGTTCAACATCATTCCTTCCTCTTTTTTTAGAGGACTTTGAGTGCTTACCATAGCTGTAATTCATGCCATCCATTTGTCTATGAACATCAGTTCCAGAAGGTGGAATAGGGGCACATCCCAATTCTATAGTACCATCAAACAAATCTTTTTGAAATCGAAACGGATGATTTGCTTCCAACCATCGACGATGTCCCATGTAATAAAATTTACCTCCATGTTTTAACCAAATTGAATGTGTTGAATCTCCACAACAAGGACATGCGACCCGTCCCTTTGTACTCCAGCCAGATAAATTGGCATATGCTAGAAAATCATTAATAGTCCATAACAATGCTGTCCGTAGTTTAAATGTTTGGCCGTTGGAAGCATCAAATGCATCAACACCCTCCCACAACTGTTTCAATTCCTCTATCAAAGGCTGTAGAAAAATATCAATATCATTGCCTGGACCCTTATCTCCTGGAATAACCATTGACAAGATAAGTGATGATTGTTTCATGCACATCCACGGTGGCAAATTGTAAGGTATCAAAACGACTGGCCAAGTGCTGTAGGTAGAACTCAGGGTCTGAAATGGATTGAAGCCATCAGAAGCTAAGCCAAACCTAACACTGCGAACATCAGAGGCAAAATCAGGATGTCTATCATCAAATGCTTTCCATTGAAGACTATCTGCTGGATGTCTCAACATTCCATCCTTTGTACGTCCTTCATGATGCCATCTCATTGATGAAGCTGTTTTTGATGATGCATAAATCCTTTTCAATCTAGGTATAAGAGGAAAGTAACGCAATACCTTGGCCGGTTTCTTTTTACTCCGCGTTGCATCCAATTCATTCAGTACATCATCTCGATCTTCTTTTTGTGTTATCCATCTTGAAGATCTACATACATTGCATGACTCTTGATTAGCGTTTTCACCCCGATATAACATACAATCTTTCGGACAACTATGAATCTTTTCGTATCCAAGATCCAATTCCTTTACTACTTTCTTGGCTTCATAATATGATGGTGGTAAACGAGTGCTTTCTGGAAATGCATCCTTTAATAACTTGAGCAGCATGGTAAAACTCTTTCCAGACCATCCATTCAAATATTTGATATGAAATAAATGAACAAGAAAAGAAATCTTAGAAAATTTTGTACAACCCGGATATAATTCTTCGTCTGCATCTTTCATTAAGGTGTGATAACGAGCTGTCTCATCATTAGATGTATGTATGGGCTCCTCAACATGCATACGTTCGGTATGCGTACATCCATCAAACATCCCAACTGTTTCTTGTATACTACTGGATTCTCCTAAATTTTGAACATCAAATCCAAAAGCATCTGTGATCAAACCCCTTATATCATCATCTCTTGCAGAATTGTCTTCTAGGCTAGTGGATCCGCAATGAGTCAGGGGTTGGTTACATGATGATGGCAACATAGATTCTCCATGAAAAATCCAGTCGGTATAACCTCTTAAAAAATCATTCCATACCAAATGTTCTTCAACATTTTGTGGATCTAAAGAAGAACTATTTACACATTTCCGACATGGACATAAAATCTTTCCATTCAAACTACTTTTCTCCATACCAAATTTAATGAAGTCATGAACTCCATCTAAATATTCTTTACTATTCCTTGGTTTATTTATCCAACTTTTGTCCATTGTAGGATAAAACTGACCGAACTTGCAATTTATCTAAAAATAAAAAAAAATTATACAATCTATATTTAATGCAATGAGTAAAAAATATCAGTCATTTCATAAAATCCAAAAAAATAACAACTACATAAAGTTTACATAGTAAATGCTTACTATCATCAACTAATAGGTAAAGAAGGTCCTATCCCATTCAGAAAATGTATTAATTCTATAGGTCAATTACAAAAATCAAATGATATGCAACAAGAGCCGAAAAAAATTTCGGCAGTATTTTCCCTTAGTTCTTCCGTATAGGAAGAACAAAAGGAAAATACCATCCGAAATTTTTTTCGAACCTCTCAGCATACCATTTGATTATGGTAATGACCTATAGAATTACTCACATTTTCCAAACTGTCCATACTGGACAATCAATTGATCAATGTACATAATTCTTTTATCCGTACAAAAATAAATAAATGTACGGATATAATAGAATATGTACATTAATCAAAAGACGGGTCTATGTTTCGATGCAATATAATTTTTGAAAAATTAATTCATAATTAATTTGATTTAATACCTGATATTAACTTGGGGAGTAGTGGACAAAGAAACTTGGCCCAGCTTAATCCAGATGCTTAGTCTTCATCAGTCACGAAGATAAGGATAACGTAGGCCACACGATATCAGGGTCCAGCCACATAACGAGCACCACATGTCAGATAAGCAATCGATCAGGATTCATGAAACTATGAAATTATCCATTCATCAACCATGTATCACAACCTTAATTAATTGTACTACATATTTTCGGGTGAACCTCGTAGAGAGATACTAAGAGGGTGTGGTTGTAAATTGATCTAGCTCTATATCATTTATTTTATGCTACACAGGTTTACCATATTTGATATTTGATAACTGGTTGTAAATTGATCATGTACAACCAGTTGTTAACCACCAAATCCAAAAGAGTATGACTTGCATAATTTGGAGCACAGACATACATGAAGTACAAGCCTACTCACTAAATCAAAATTTTTCTGTTACACATATTTGCATTATAATCCTTGCACAAGCACAGTAAAATAGAAACTTCAAAAGAACTATATATAAGCATGCCATTGATCAGAGGAAACAAACACAGAGAAGATTCTGGAAGACAGAGTGAGTGAAAAATAGATGCAGAAGCATAAGTAAGGGGGATTGGTAGCAAGAAGAGCAACATACTCACCGATCAAAGAGATTTTCAGGGTCCATCCTAAAATGTCAGGATAAATTTCACCACACTTCATAAACATTGCAGTAAAAAAACTTTCATTAATGAATTCAAGGTTTCATGTATTTAGAGCATGACATGATGACGGATGCTAAACAAGATTAAAGTATGATTTACAGCAGGAAGGTTGAAACAGGCCAAAATGAAATATAATAATACTATCATTGATCCAAAGAGACTAAATAACATCATCCACAGAAAGTAACATAATGACAAATAGATGAGTCATGCTCAAGTAATCACAAAATAATCAAAACACAACACTGCTAACATCATACTTGTTTCAAAATGAAAGAAAACATGGATTTAGGACGCCAGGTTTTGTGAAAGAAAACCATGTAGCACTAATAACGTCATATTGTTTTTAACTAGAATATTATGAAGGTGTAACTCTAGAAGATCATAATATTAGCATTTGCATTTCGTTACAAAAGAAAAAAACTACGAAATACAGATAACTCCAAAAGTTCATTATTTGTTTTCCTTATATTAGGCAGTGTATCCTTTCATCTTTCGTTCTACATTAGCGCTATATAGGCA
Organism: Elaeis guineensis; assembly: GCF_000442705.2. Classification (NCBI taxonomy): domain Eukaryota; kingdom Viridiplantae; phylum Streptophyta; class Magnoliopsida; order Arecales; family Arecaceae; genus Elaeis; species Elaeis guineensis. The sequence goes on along the minus strand of NC_026001.2, from coordinate 93,832,596 downwards.
TTAAATAGCAATGTGTATCACAACATCATGGTAGCACATCTCCAGTAAATTAGAATCATAAGATTTGGTATAAAATTATCCCATCTCCCTCTCTTGCATTAGATGAAAATGAACCCAAATAAAGGGTTTTGGAATCCTTTTATGACCCATTGCCGGCCCAAACTAGTCAGCAACTACCAGATCAAACTTTCTATATAAGCCGATACGGGCAACATGAACCATACTGCAGAATACACACCTACTTGAAATGGAAGATGAGTCACATGCACATCGCACATGCACAAGGCAGACATGGACATGCACAGAGAGAAACCAATTGATGGACAACTTGCACCATCAAATTTCAACAGAGAAGAACTCTCTCACTTTCCTAGACCTAGGCGTATCAAAACCAGTCATGTGAAGATCTCCTCACACTCCCTAAAACCTAGCATCCACAGCAAAGAATTCTAGATCAAATTCGGAGCTCCAAAGAGAAGAACTCGCAATGTAAATCCTCTGTCCGTCTTTCTAAATATAAAGAACCCTAATTTCGAGCTTCCAAGCTCCACAATATCAACTAATTAAGAAGAAATACTAAAGAACAGGGGAATTATACCAGAATCCACGGATATCTCATCACCTTGAGGATTCGATTTGCGGATTTCTCGGATTCTGGGGTTTCCAGGCGGTGGATCCGATGCTGGAGCTGGATCGACCGGAGACCGCGTCGATGTTCGATGACGGAGAGGATTTCCGCTCTGAGAAATGCTAAACACATATTAGATGCGATTACCGGTCATGACACAGGGAAGGAGGGAGGGGGAGAGAGAGAGAGACCGAACCTTTGGGCCGAAATTGAATCGGTCGAACACGAATCAGTCTGCGCCAAACAAAATCCAAGCAAAAGTGCACGGCAATCGAAGGGAATCGTGATGGGAAGATGGCCGCCGGGAGGGGGGAGGGGAGGAGGGCCGGTGGGGTGGCTGCTTCCAGCGGACGGTGTACGGCTTCGACAGCGCGGGTGCGGCGTCGACGGACGCGGCAGCAGAGGGGAGCGGCAAACGGCGGTGAGCCGTGGACGGCGGATGCGCGTGGACGGCGGGCACGGTGCCGGCGGCGGAGATGAGACGGGGTCGGCGGAAGAAATTAAGGATGGAAAGGGCGGCGGTAGATGGATTAGGGCACGGGGGAAGAAGGGTATTAAACGAACCTAACGACGCTTTTTAGCGTCGTAAATTACTGTACAAAAGCGTCGGCATTTGCTTTATTTGACGACGCTTTTGCTAAAAGCGTCGGCGTTCAATGCCGACGCTTTTAAGCGTCGTTAAACGACGACGCTTTTAAAAAGCGTCGGCAGGTCTGCGCAACTTGCCGACGCTTTCCAAAAGCGTCGGCAAAAAACTGTCGCTACAGGCCCTTTTCGTTGTAGTGATCAACTTCACCTTGTTAGATGAAGTATCAAGTAAAAGGACACCCCCTAGTAATCACAGTACGTAGTCTCTGACATACTATCGCACTATTTTCTCTAGTGCATTATCTCTAATATAGAAATATTAATAATGATCATCCAAATACTCTATCCTCAATCGTAAATGATCAAAAAATTATACCTCAAGCTGAAATCTGTGTAATCAATAGCATATATCCTGCGACTCTGAAATATTAAGAGTGAGATCAACTCCTGTAACTACCTCACCATCAACTGATAGTCCAGTGAGGATACTAACATCCTGTAATGTGGTGGTCGTCTTATTAAATAGAAGATGAAATGTATGTGTCTCTGGGCGCCATCTCTCAAGTAAGACAGTAATAAGACCAACATCCATCTGTATCTGTCCAATCCGATAGACTCTATAAAACTTTAAATATTATAAATAATATATAACTCTATTTGAGATATCCTCCATCCTCCATATGTCAGCATCGGCTCGTCGTAATTGGAGGTGTCTGGACTTCTGCAATAAGATATAATAATTAGATAACGTGTATCTCTCAAATATTTTTTTTTATAAAAATATAAATAGTAAGATTAGGAATAGAATGCCTACATTGCTATCTAGGATGGCCTGTGAGCGATGGATCTCCTATAATGTAAGAATACTGTGGTCTCAAGAGTCCGGATGCCATCCTTCGTAAGCCATAACATACTAATGACTCTAAAACAATAACATGCATCCTAAGTGTATTAGAGCATGAGGAATATGATACTAATTCATTTCATGATAAATATAATTCTGCAATCATACATAGAACAATGGATAGAATAATACATAATTTTGAATATAGATTAAATAATAATTCAATTATTAAAAATATATAAAATAATATATAACTCTAAAAATACATAGAGCAATATATCTACTGCCTTTAATGTCTTCCACTACTTGAAGTTGATGTATGTGGAAGTAATCTAGGACAACGACAATGATCACGATCTTGTTCCCTACAAATACCATAATAATTCTTGCTTCTTATTTACCTATCATCTATCGCATTTCGTAGCATTGTTGACTTTATCCTGCCTTTCTACTTAGGTCTCTTTAGCTCATCTTTATTCTGAAACATCAGATCTATAGAAACTTCAGTCATCGAGAAGTTCCAAAATTGAGGGTCAGAGTTCAATTTTCGATCAGCACTAATACCATTATCTTGATTTAAATTTAAATTGCTAAAAAATTATGGAGGTTCATACAAACGAGATTCAGGTTCTCCTACATTATCATCTTCATGCAAACGAAGTTCAAGTTCTCCTACAATATCAGGCTGATTATCTTCATCACCATCTTCATCTTCATCATTGTTACTATCCTCATCAAGCCATTCTTCTTGAGCCTCATTCTCATCTGATTCAAAACTTCGATTATCAAAATTTATTCCAGTGCTGACCCAATTATCGTCCCCTATTTGAGTGTCGTATCCCATACTTATTGCTACTTCTAGCATAGAAGAAGTTACCATAGAAGAAATTACTATAGAAGAAATCACTATAGGATTTTGAATAATTGGACAACTAGGGCCAACAATATTAGAATGCTGTTCTGCAAACATGGCCTCAACACTAATGGTTCGTACCATTGGAGTTACGAAAGGTGAAGAAGGCCCAGAGGTATTGTTCTCTTGGGTTAAAAGCCTACTAAAGTATCCAAACTTCGATACTATCATTTGAGTAGTATTTTCAATAGAGGATATATCTTTCTTTTCAATATATAATTCAATATATCGGTATTCTGAAAATTTCAAAGAGAATGTCAGCATTTTTTGGATATCTTCATCATTATCAATTGAAACTAAGATATACTTGCTCTGCATTAACTATCTCCACCTTAATTTGATTTCATATTCTTCTCTGTCTATTGGAATACCACTGTATAGATGATCCAATAATTTTTGACGTGATAATGATAAAGACAGTCTAACCATCCGACTTGCAGGCTGACTGTACTGTATGCTATCTTCGTCATTTTCTATTGTGCTATCATAATACAATAGTAGATGAACCCTAGCATTGGTCATTTTTTCAAAAAATTCTGATAATATTAAAATCAAAATATTTAATATTAATAATTATTTTAATAAAATGGCTTACATAATAAATGTATCCTATCATCAACTAATAGATAAAGATAGGTCCTATCCCATTTAGAAATTATATTAATTTTATAGGACATTACAGTAATCAAATGATATGCAATAGAATTTGAAAAAAATTTCGACAGCATTTTTTCTTAGTTTTCTCTACATGACTGGAGATATGTAAGGAAAATTAAAAAAAATACTGTCCGAAATTTCTTTCAAATCCTCTGCGTATCGTTTGATTACTGTAATTACCTATAAAATTAATTACAATTTTCAAACTGTTCAAACTGGACAGTCAATTGACCAATGTACATAATTCTCCCATCCGTACAAAAATATATAAATGTACAGATGCTGTAGAATATGTACATTAATCAAGAGACGGATCTACGGTTCTATGTAATGCAATATATTTAAATTTTTTAATCAAATTTGAAAAAAATAGATTTCGATCGATTTTCAATAATATAACAAACAACATTAATATATTAATAGATACATTAAATTAACGAATACATTAGCAAAAAAAATAACTGAAAAAGTTCAAAAGGAGAGAGAGAAGGAAGAGGAAGGGGGGATGTGGTGTGGGTGGGGGGGGTTGTCGGATGGGAGGGGGAGGGTTCGTCAGACGACTGGTCGATCGGACAGAGGGAGAGAGAAGAGAGGGCCGGCAAGGGGGAGGGGGCAGCCAGATGGGGGGAAGGGGGCAGCCGGTAGGGGGGGCCAGCCAGTGGGCGGTAGGGGGGTGTCGGATGGGGGGAGGAGGGGGCTGAGGGAGGAAGAGGTGAAGAGGGAGAGAAAAAAAAGAGGCGCGGGGGGGGGAGGGGGAGGGGGGCTGCAGCTTACTGAAATGGATCGGAGAGGGGGCATCATCGGAGAAGAAGGATCAGAGAGAGGGCGTAATCAGAGAAGAAGGATCTAAAAGGAGACGTTGAGTTTTTTTTAATATATATATAAAAATATATAAACATCATTTTGAATAGTGTTTCTAAAAATGTCATTCAAAATGACATTTTTTAGAAGAAACACCGTTCAAAATGATGTTTCTAAAAGTACCATTTTAAATGATGGTTTTAGAAATACTATTCACAATGGCGTTTTTAGAAATGCCACTTCTAGTGGTATTTTTATTTTCCTCCACGTAGAGAACTGACTAGATCACATAAACGTCATTTGGAATGGCATTTTATCCGTAAAAAACATCTTTTCAAATAATATTTTTCTATTTTGTATTATTTTGATAAATAAATTTTAATTTGTATTAAATTGATAATTTTTTTTTTTAAATTTATACCAGTACGGTAAAAGACTCAACCATCTTCCTGCTAACCTACTACAAAAATAATTGCACCATCATCGTGTTTATATATATATATATATAATAAAATTTTGTACATCCGATATATACCACAAGTGGAAACAGCAACTATATATATATATATAGATATATCTCATTATTTCATCTCCCTATCCCTCGTCTGACCTCTTATTCATGAATCATGGCCATACCACGATCGATAACCTACATCCAAGCTAGCACACGTAAAATAAGAACACCAGGCCGGCCCCCTCAATCCAACCCCATGGATCCGCATCAACACCTCCACGCCGAAGCCGCAATGATCGCCCTGTCCTGCCACCCCAAAAACATGAACCCATTGTCCTCCGTCAACCTATACCCATCGCAGGCATACAATCCCAACAGTATCCGGCTCTGGTTGACGGAGTTGGCACTCAACGCCACCCCCTTGAATCCTCTCCCCTCCATCACCTTCCTCCACCTCTCCAGCCTCTCATGCCTTGCCACCCTCTCTGCCCCCTCGCTCGCCACGATGTTCTTAATCTCCGGCGCGAAGATGTACTGCTCCACCTTCGCCCTCGCCGCCGAATCCGCCGGAAAAGTGGCGTCCAACGAGTCGAACAGCGCCGAGTAGTAGTGCAGTGCCTCCAAGAACCTCCCCAAGAAGTAAGGCCCATTGTGGCTGGCTTCTTTCTCCACTAGAGTGACGATTTTGGGCGCCTGGTCGCGAATCATGGAGAGGAGCTGGCCGAGGTGGGCGCCGGGGACGCGGTGGAGGTGGCAGACGGCGTTGACGGCGAGGGCCTCGCCGACGCGGCGGTGGAGCATGCTCGGGCGGAGGTCCTCGAGGCGGTCGGCGACCGCGGGGTGGAACTCGAAGGGCACGCGGAGGGAGTGTGCGAGCTCGGCGAGGTGGCGCCCCGTCCGGTGGACCAACTCGGCCGGGTGGCCGACGCCGGTGATTCGGAGGGCCGGAGGGCCCCCCGGGCGGGCGGCGAGGGCTTGGAGGAAGGCGGGCCATTGGTAGCCTTGGAGGATGTCGAGGTCGACGATGTGGACGCGGTCCTCGGACTCGAAGGCCTCGAAGATGGCCTGGTTGGCGGTGAAGTGGGCGAATTTGACGTAGGGGCAGGCCTGGTAGAGGATCTGGTAGATCTTGAGGGTGTCGAGGGAGGGGGGAGGGTAGGGCATGGGGGAGGGGGAGGGAGACAGACGGGCGGCGAGGGCGTCGGCGAAGCACGAGGCCACGCGCTGCATGGAGTCCCCGATGGGGGAGACGACGTGGTTGAGGTGGTGGAGGTAACGCCGGGCGGTGAGGTAGTCATCCTTGGCCACCGCCTCGGCGCAGGCCAGGAGGAGGTGCACCAGCTGCAACCCACTGTCTTGTTCCTGAGATAAATGGATTGAGGAAAATGTTTAGAAGATTATTTACAATTAATATATTCTACTAAACCGAATTATAGTCTCTTTGATTATGCACACATACATACACACGCATGCACGTACATATGTATGAATGTATATAAATCTATATATAAACACATATACTTTCAAATTAATTAATTGAAATTATGAAGAAACTGAGCTCGTTAGGATCAATAATGGATGTATTAAGTTTATATTGCTCAAAGTTAATCCTACAATGACAACACTAGGGACATACAAGAGCGCAGGTATCCACCTTTAGAAAGAGACAACACATCATTATGTTCAATAATATAGTCTCTTCTCTTGTCTGAAATTATTTTTGGACGTCTGGAGTTAGCATCGATTCGTAGTGGGTAGAGGGGATGACGACAAGATGAGAACTGTTCACAAATATATTTCAAATATTAATCTCTATATGATGGCGCATACATATTGACCTCAGAAAGATGGATAAGCTCTACATGTGGGCACGATAGCGACATCATGCTAGCAGTAACGTTGTCCTTGCTTTTAGCAGGTAACGTTAATGCTGCCTAAATGTAAGACATGAGCCCTGGTGTCTGTTGCCAACAAGGTTCTTTTAATCATCATTAGAATGGTTGTATGTCACACTAAAGCTATAAGCTTTGGACAATTGCAAATCCATTCTGTATTAATTACACCAGGGGCTCCATAACATGACCTCGTAATCTTTTAAGTTGCATCCTGTTTCTGTTCTTTCTACTTTCTTTCCTCTTCCTCTCTGTCTCTCTTCGCTCAATTTGGACATAAGTGGCTTAGGTGCAGATGGGACAGATGTGCAACAATCTGCTAGACCAATCTAAATGTCTCCGATACAATCAGAGTTGTTATGGCAAATAAACCCGGCCCTTATGATTAATTGAACTGCACCGCTTCCGATTGAATGCAAACATACGTGCAAACATGCATATGTTTCTCTACGTAACTACATGTATGCATGCCTACATGTGTGTGTATATATTTATAATTTATTGTGCATTCATGCATGTTTATGCACATGTATGCATGCGTGCATGCATGTTTGAAAGTGGTCAGGAGGAGAAAGACTAGCACCTGCTCCGACTCGGAAGGTATTATTGGACCACCCAGCAAGCCATGGTATGAAGCTTCCACCAACTCAGTCTTACCCACCGATCCAAGCAATCCATGATCAATATCCCTCCCTTGCTGCTGTGCCGCTCCCCCAACCCCAAACTGATTCATCTGATACAAACCCCCATCTCCACTTATTTGCAGCCCTGTGTCCGTTTCACCCACAGCATCTCCATATCTTGACTCCATTGTCAGGCAGTCCAGGAGCGATGGCAGGGTCGCTGTTGGTGTCATCTCAAAGGCCTCTGAAGAGCACTCGATCCCCCCTGTGCTCTTCAATGATGATGTATACGTGCTATAGTTCTCCCTGCCATACTCATCCAAGAACGCATCCATCGCCGGCAGTGCTAGGCACTCGCCATGAACAACCTGAGTGGAAGAAGAATATGGAGAAGAAGAGCTGTTAACGCCCTTGTGGAGTGGGCTTTGTGACTTCCCTTTGCCATGGTTGGATGAGTTATATGAAGGTGAGGTGCACCCATGGAGCCCATGCATCCCATGCACGTAGCCATAATTGCTATAATGACTATAGAGAGAGTTGAGGCCTGTTCTCCTAGGTGATGACACCATGGACTCTCTTTTAGGCGAAGATACCATGTAATCTATCTTAGGAGAAGAGACCATGAAGTCCCTCTTAGGAGAAGAGATCAAGCAGTCCCTCTTCGGAGAAGAGACCATGTAATCCCTCTTAGGAGAAGAGATCATGTAGTCCCTCCTAGGGGAGGAGATCATGTAGTCCCTCTTAGGAGAGGAGATCATGTAGTCCCTCCTAGGGGAGAAGATCATGTAGTCCCTCCTTGGGGAGGAGATGATAAAGTCAGTGCCTGAGTCGATCTGGTCGGCAAACAAGGACTCCCATAAGGAGCTATCCGGCGACTGGATCTCGATGTCGATGTCCACGTCGAACTTGAGCCCTTGGAAGGTGGTCGGGTTGTTGGGCTCCGGCTCGGAGGAGGCAACCGCGTTGGATTCCGACACCGATGCCGTCGGTGAAGACGGTTGCTGCTGATTCGTTGTAGGGATGTCGTTGCTCTTTAAGCTCCCCATGCTTTTACATCGAGAGTTCATCTTCTTCTCTAGCTATAGAAACTCAATAAGAGAAACGCTTTTAGACAAAGCTCACTGCTCTTATCATTGCACTTCATACATTGAGGACAAGGGTGCTATGGAGAGAAGGGAAAGAGACGGATATATTAGATGCTCAAAGGTTTGTTTCAATGTCCAACTTTGTGAGGGAGGGGAATTCGGTGACCGAAATCCGGTTCTTGACCTCAAGTGCGTGGAGCTTTTATGGTGCATGGGGCATCACTACCTTATTAATTGCTCAGAATTCCTTTGGGGGGGTCACTAAGGGGCCCCCAGTCTCTTTGGTGGATTTATTTTAATACTGGGCTTACGTTCCAACGCCAGCGTGAGGGGGTGAGGGCCCACCGGCATTGGGTGGGCCGGCATATGAACTAAATGCCAAGGGACGCGGTTTGGGGGATATTTCATGGAGGGTTGAAGAAGCTGGGGTGAGAATGACAGCAATGGAGGAGAGACAAGGAGGAAAAGCTTTGGCGATGCCGTCGGTAGCGGCGTCGGTGGCGCCGCCTAGGCCTTGGATTTGCCAAAGGATTTGAGTCCTTGGAACTGTCCCTTATTGGGCCTTTCCTCGAAGGCGGCATCTGCTTCATCTGTTTCTCTGTTCATTATATTTTATCTTTTTATAAGAATATACTTGAAAAAAACTAAGTTAGGCGTTCCTATTCTTTAATAAATCTTATGGTGCCTTTTAGGCTCACAATAGCTTATTTGGTCCGACTGCATCGATAAGAGCTGAATGTGGCAAGTGGCAAGTGAATTATCTTGAGATCATCTGCATTTACCATGAACGGCACATGCCGATTGATGGATTGGGATCGTATCTTTCAGGCAAAAGAAGGATGCATCCTCCTTCGAATACACGTATGTATTCGAATACATACATGTGAATTTACCCTCCTTCGAATATATGTATGTATGTATGCATATATGTATATGTATATGATAGATGGATGGATACATGCATGCATGTATGTGCGCATGTATATGAGACATGCATTGTGGAGGAGATGAAATGCATGCCACTCTAGATGAAATGTACTTGATTAGACTCTTTGAGGCATGTTAATTTTTATCGAAGAAGCAATAGATTTTAGGTAATATGTTATAAGCTCAGTTGCCTCCAGTTGTTGTGGTAACCTGAAGTTGATCACATCTGTATTGTAGAACTTTATAAGTGCCTTCAATAAATTTTCTAAAACCGAGTTGAGTTAGTAATGGAGGTAGTGACACTTAAGGAAGAGGTGCAACCTGAGCTCCTCTTAAAAAGTATAGAAGTACGTCTTGCTTGTATGCAACATAAGCAGGCCTTCCAACACAAATCGCTTGAGACAAGCATGTTTTGATGGTACTCATACAATGATGCCGTGTTACTAGAGAACCAAGTCCATGGAGCTTAAGTATGTAACAATAGATACAGTGCAACCTTTTGTAAGATAAGGGTTATATCTTTTGCATGAAAGAATGATTCTCCTTCCTTCATATGAATCCACTGTTGGAATGCACAATAGTTGCTTTGTGACCTATGCAGATAGATGAATGAAAAGTTTGAAGTGCTTTGAGATCTTTATTGGGTGCACTCCAACAACCGACACTACGAAAGAGGATCAATCATTCTTTTGCATAAAAGATACTATCCGAAACCTCTTTTTTTATCAACACAACACTAGCGAACATATTCCAATTAGGAGAAAACCTTTATAGAGTCTCATCAAACAATTCATGTATGGAGTTGCTAAGGAGATCAACCCTAAGAAACGCACGTCTATCTTTTCTTGCAAGGAGATCAACCCTAGAAGCTTCTCTTTGTTCTTTCTGATTGCGACTCTTGCAAGGAGATGGGCAATTACATTGCTTCATACTGGCCAGGCACGGCTTAGAAATGCATGTGAAATCATGTCAAACTGTGTCAAACTGAAGTGCACCTGAACCATGTCTAGATCACCCAAATTGTTCTGAACAAGATCATCTGCTAACCTTCACCTTTTTGGAGCGAATCAGCCGCCCATGCTAGCTTATTCAAGGATGCTATGTTAAACATGCTGCAATTAGTTTCTAAGAAACACTGCATTGGCACCTCCTCTAACATGAGCAAGAGTGCACCACAACAAGGTTACTGCAGCATTAGCAGTGGAAGGGCGTCGGATCCAACACTACTTACTATTTGATGGATTCATGCAACATGAGCCTTTCGATATGTATCGAGATTCTTATGAAGTACTGGTTTTTATGTGATGCACACATGCATCACGTCTGATACTTGCTTTCCTATTTTGATGTAACGCGAGTATCTATGCTGCACAGACCATCAAACATGATGCATTAACTATGGTCTTGTGTATTACGGATACATGTAGGTCTAGGTCAACTTGACTACCTAATCGAATCAATCTTGTTGGTTTGGTCCAGCTAAGGTTTTATATATGATTAGGTTGGTTCTGGTTCTAGCAGGCCAGAAATCTGGTTGGATTGGGTTCGATCCGGATAAAGAGACAAGTAACCCAAATCTGACCCGACTTGATGTAAACACATACGTGGGTCGGATTTGGGTTCAAGAGTCGAGTACCCTAAACCTAACACAACCCGATGCATGCACACAAGCGCGCACACATTCTTTGTTAGGTTCAAGCTCGTAATATTAGAGATCTTTCTTTGTCATCACTAGCTTTTACGTTTTTATATATATTGGATGGATAGGTTTGATTAAATATTTACTTATGCTTATTTCAATATTGGAATAATGTCAAATGTCATCAATGCTTTTGTTCTCACTATTTATCTTTTTAGATTCTCTATTGACTTTCTAACATGTGTAAATGAAAATTATGGTTAAGTAGATGGAAATAGAATTAATCTTCATTTGTTAGTTTGACAATGGAGGCCAATCATAGTGCTCTATTCGAGGTGATCCACTGTGCCTTCACATGCACTTTGTGCTCCCTTATTTAGCCCAATCAAGAGGCAAAATCCTACCAACATGAAGTTCGCACCAATGAGATACCAATATCAATATTAAAGTCCAAAAGAAAATTGATCATAGAATCCTTCTAGTTCCTTGCACAAGACAACCGTCCCACTTCCAAGACAATAGAAAAACCATTTTATTCTCAACGAAGGATATAGTTGAAAAATGCTAGACATGAACTTTGAAGAATAATGTCAAGACAATCAGGGTTAGCACTAGTTTAGGAGGTGAAGGGTCAAGCGTATAGGTTGTGGATCCTGTTTATACCGAAGTTCTTACTCCTTCAACCATAGTTTTTATATTTGCTCATGTTGCTTGAAGTAAAATAAGCTTACAAGGTCACAAGTACCCAGAACAATATATTAAAATTATAGCTTGTCCTAATAGTCGCACTCTTCTAAGTAGTTTTATATTGATTCTTGGATGGTGCACCTCCGAAATGGTGAATCTCCTCTTTTACTTTCAGAGGATATTTGGTTCGTAATCAGAATCAGAATGAGAATGAAAATTGGAATAGCTTGGAAACAGAATCGGAATAGCCAAATCTTCCAAAATATTTGATTCACGACCGGAATCGAAATTAGAATGAAAAATTGAATCCATAGAGGAGCGTAGGGATTGAGTTCTATATAAATTGATCCATTTCCATTCCATTTCGGAATCGAAATATAACTCTTTCCAACCAAATGGTTGGAATGGGAGTCACCCATTCCGATTCTGATTCCAGACACCCACTCCTCCCAACCAAACACCCCCTCAAAAAAATTGGGGTCTGAAATTGAAATTGATGACTCCCATTCCAACTATTTGGTTAGAAATCCCATTCTGATCCCGATTCCAAGATAGAATGGGAATAGTCCAATCTACTTAAAACTCAATCTCTACTCTCCCTTAAGGATTCAAATTTTCATTTCAATTTTAATTTCGATCATGAACCAAACATTTTTAGGATTTGACCATTCTGATTCTGATTTTCATTCCGATTTTGATTTCGATTCTGATTGCGAACCAAATATCCCTTCAAAATAATGCCTCCAGCATAGTGAAATATTCTATTATTAACCAAACACTTTTAGGGATTTGACCATTCTGATTTTGATTCTCATTTCGATTTTAATTTTGATTCTAATTGTGAACTAAATATCTCTTCAAAATAATGCCTCCAGCATAGTAAAATATCCTATTATCTCTCCATAATCTTTGATTCTTATCCAATGCTCCGAGTCGCTATCCTAGCTGTTGGAGATGGAGCAAAAACCGTAGAATCACTTGTAGAGAAAAGAAAAAAAGAAAAAGAGGAAAGAAAAAACAAAGGATCTGTTGCTTCACATATGTCTTCTTTTTCCTTTTTTAATGAGATGCTTCATATATGCTTGAATAGAAAGGAGGAGAAAATCCAAACCATAACCCTACTTGGCAGCGAAGAGGAAGTGCTTAGAGTGGAAAGAGAACGTGATAAGTTGAGTTCCCACACAAAAGCCAGCAGCCCAATCTTCTATTCTATCCGTACCCATGTCCTGTAGCAGACATTTGGCCATCTTTGTACTTCAGAATAATCTCCAAATAATTCACAACACCCGTGACCACACACCAAACAAACTCCCAGCCATAACATACCCTACATAATACCGAAAGGACTTCACATGTCTTTGTTTCATGTGAGTGGACAGTTCCTTTCAATCTCTTTTGATTACCAATTTGTACAACACCAGCTACTCACGGGCCCAAAGATTTCACAACCCTCTCACCTCCAAACCATAAATCAAATGCTTCAGAGACAAGCCCAAGCTGTACCAGCACATTTGTATTCTTAGAACCTCTTCCAGAAGAAGCCCCTCTCTCTCTCTCACCATGAATCCCAGAATCCTCATTGTTCTTGTTCTAGTTCTTTTAACGAAGACCCTATCCCTTGAAACTGATCCAAAGCCCACCTCCAACATCACTGTGATGGGCACCGTCTTCTGTGATGCCTGCTCTAACAGCACCTTCTCCAAGCACAGCTACTTCTTGCAAGGTATAAAAGAAGGAACACATGTATGGTCCAATACTCAAGTTCCTCACTAGAAGCTTATTCTCATGCATTTGATCTCTTCCAGGTGTTAAAGTGCGAGTTGAATGCAACTTCATAGTGAATTCCACATCCAAGGAAGACATATCGATCATGGTCGACAGAACCACAGATAAATATGGAGTTTATAGGCTCGACATCCCTCCGGTCGACGGCTTTGAATGCAGGGAGGGCCGGGAGATGGAATCCTTCTGCCGGGCGACCTTGATGGGTAGTCCATCTTCCCTTTGCAATGTCCCTGGCTTGAGCAGCTCAACTGAGCATGTGGCAATCAAATCTAGAGATGCCAGTTTGTGTGTCTATAACTTGAATGCTTTGTATTATAGGCCAGCCAAGAAGGATCCTACTTTGTGTGGGACTGATACAGGACAACCATCTAGCTCTCTGAATTCCTCATTGTTCTTCTGGCCTCCCTTTTTCTCACCATTCCCTTTCCCCTTCCCAAGTCCACCATCATTCCCTTTCCCATTCCCTCACATTCCATTCTTGACCCCACCACCATCTTTTCCTTTCCCTTTACCCCCTTGGTTTTCACCTCCAAGTCCACCATCTTTTCCTTTTCCCTTCACCCCAGCACCAAAGCCACCAGCTTTCCCTTTCCCTCCAATACCATTTCTTTTTCCACCACCACCTCCTCCACCATCATTCCCCTTTCCACTGCCACCTTTTCCTCCATTAACTCCAATCCCCTTTCCACCAATGCCTCCCTTCACTCCAATTCCATTTCTATCACCGCCTCCACCACCGCCACCTCCACCTCCACCACCATCTTTTCCTTGGCCATTCCCACCTTTCCCATTTCCTCCTTTCCCTCCTGGTCCAAAACCTGGCCAGCCATCACCACCTCCACCAGTGCTTTCGCTAAGAGACCCAAAGACTTGGTTTCCTTCCCTTCCTCCATCCCCCCCCTAATAAACCATAGAACCACCATCCACTGTTGCAGCTTTCTTTACCAATCACCATAGTTTCTATTTTATTTTATTTTATTTTGTTTCATTTTATATTTAAAGTGCGCATTGTACAAGTTATTGATCATATATTGTAAACAATAACAGAACTACAAAATACTTTGTTAGTTTACAATGTCACAGCGGTTTATGGAATTTACTTGATCTCGTGTAACCTACAGATAAGCAACGAACAACTACCTGCTTTGGAACGTCTCACAGGATCCATGCAATGACCAACTTTCTTGGTGATATTTGGTTGCAAACTACTCTCTTGAATAAAGTAAATACAAAAGCAGTAGTTCTTCAATTTAATGCAAGTAAAAAAGCCCTTAACAGCTCATTCCTATCCCAAAGTTCAACAAGCTGTTGTAACCCAACTTACCCAAAAAGAAAAAACATTTTAGAAGCGTTTCAAATAGCATACTTTTGTTTTTCCAGAATCCTAATGAAGTTTGCTCAACATGATACGGTGGTGATTCTTAATAAAAGGCACTCAATCTCCAAATAGAATGCTTCCAAAGAAACGCACCCATTAATGATCACACAAATCCACCACTTTATAAAAACAGATGCAACATAGTGTATTAAAAGAAAATGTGAATCAAGCTAGGAATTTATATTGCATATCATAAAAATGCAAGAACATAAAATAAACTTCACAGCAGATACAATAGTTCTCAAGAAAAACCTTGTGTAACCTTACACATACAAAATCAGCTACAACAAGCAAAGGGAAGAAAAGAGAAGCAAAGCAATAAAAGAAAGCAAACCTTAAAAGTTGGGAGCTAGTTTCAATTATCAAATCCGTCCGAGTACCTTCTCAGCGGCCTCAACTGTTTGCTCAATGTCTTTAGAACTATGTGCTAAACTTGTAAACCCTGCCTCAAACTGTGAAGGAGCCAAGTATACACCTTCCTCCAACATCCCCCTGTGAAACCTTGCGAATTTTGCAGTATCACTCCTTTTTGCATCCTCAAAATTGTGGACTGGTCCTTCTGTGAAGAAGAACCCAAACATTCCACGGATATATCCACCCGACATCTCATGTCCAGCTCTCTTCCCAGCATCCAGAATCCCATGAACAAGCTCGCCGGTTATCTTATCCAAGTACTCATAACATCCAGGCTCCATTAACCGCCCGAGAGTGTGAATTCCAGCAGTCATTGCCAAAGGATTCCCACTCAAGGTCCCTGCCTGGTACATTGGCCCTGCTGGAGCCACCATCTCCATGATATCCCTCCTCCCACCATAAGCACCAACAGGAAGGCCGCCACCAATTATTTTCCCCAATGTAGTCAAATCAGGAGTAACACCAAAATACTCTTGAGCCCCACCAAAAGCCAGACGGAAACCAGTCATCACCTCGTCAAAGACTAGAAGAGCACCTTCTTCTTTTGTGATCTCACGGAGAGCATTCAGGAATTCAGATTTTGGTGCAATAAAGCCAGCATTTCCAACAACTGGTTCGAGGAAGACAGCAGCAATCTCACCTTTGTGAGTGCTGAAGAGGTGCTCTATGGCTTCAATGTCATTGTACGGGGATGTTAGAGTGTAACAGGTGGCACCTTTTGGGACGCCGGGGGAGTCAGGAAGGCCAAGAGTGGCAACCCCACTGCCTGCCTTTACAAGGAAAGGGTCTGCATGGCCATGGTAGCAGCCTTCAAATTTGATGATTTTTTCTCGGCTAGTGAATGCACGGGCAAGGCGGAGCGCACCCATGCAAGCTTCAGTTCCAGAGTTAACAAAGCGGACCATCTCAATGCTGGGCACACCTGAGATCACCATCTTTGCCAGCTCATTCTCTAACACACAGGGAGCACCAAAGCTTGTGCCTTTATTCAGTGTTTCAATAAGTGCAGCATTCACCTGCATATGGTGATACCATTAGAACACAACAATGTTTTCAGATTAAGATATTATTGTATGACTTTCCATATAATCTTGTTAATGCTGCATACCACATGGCAATACCATTGGTCCAACATATAGCTTCATTAATATGTTTTACAATATATACCAAGTCTACAATGTACAAAAGATTCCGACGCACTGAGTTCATTTGGACAGGAAAATTTCATCAATTTGCATGCAATCTTTAGCAACTTTATTTTCCACCAACAAAATTTGGACATGGTGAAGCATATTACTAAAACTTGCTCTTGATTAATGCTAATTCAGATTTTTTAAATAAGACACATATAAGATTCCTTCAAATCTGATTGTGGAAAATAGTCACATCCAGAAGTAAATAAGCAAGAAAAGTGAACTACAGCATATGCCTTTCTTTAATTCTTCCAATCAGTTCACAAAGTTTCCTGCTAATTGGTAGAATAGTTCGCATTTATAACATTACTGATATGAACAAATGGATTCGTATTTTCCTCATCAGTGAGAAATATGTAGTATCTGAGATAGCATGAAGTCCTAACATTCAGTTCTTTTGGCAGTCTCCCTCCATTTTTAATATATAATCTACTACAAGTGACGATATGTAAAGAAAATCAGCCAATTAAATATAATTTTAATATCAAAATCATTACTTATAAGATGCCTACAAAATAAGCATCCTGTTCATGCCTACCGGTGTGACTGTGCCCCCGCTTAAGTAGCAATTTCATCGTGCAAATTTTCCATTTCATTTGCTAATTAACTTTACTTACTAGTTGCTTACCTTTTGACAGCTACCTCCTTGGCCTCAAGAAACTATACCTACATATGGAGTCATCTAATTGTAACCATTTTATGCTTGCACAGACTAAATATTAGTTAAAAGCTCTAGAAGTGTTGTACATGGTAGATTTGAACTTCATCAAACTGCACATGCATAATGTTGATTCAATGCTAAAAAACATTTATCTGAAGGAGAGTGAGTTTTTTAGGTTCGCTTAACATGCCTGTTGCTGGCATATCTTACCAGCATTAGGTATCAAAGATTCTTACTTAGCACTTCAAGATTCTCCGCAATCAAGAATCCTGAAATCCAACACTAAAAGTTCTGATAAAATTTTTGATTGTACGATAGTAAAAATTAATTGTTGATATTAAAGTCCTGAATATCGCATGAGTATTTTTCTTTTCAATTTTTATATCAATACTTTAAATGCCTTTTTCTCACAGTAATTCACTCAAAGGGAATTTTTCAGATATAGGTTTGCCCTCAGCCTTGATTTGAAATAAAAGATAACATTTTTTCCAAGAAGAAAAAGAGAGCAAGGCTATAAGAGCAACGTGCTATTTTGAATGACACTGACTCGTAACTCTTTTCCTATCTTTATAATGTATATTCATTGGCTACCTTCATTTAAGTTCTTATACATACAAGCAAGGCTTTAAATGCCGTGGGATAAAGATGTGCCGGTTTCTCCATGGAATGAGAAGCCTCACTGTCCCATCCCGTTCCGACAACAGTCCGATCATGCATCTTGGTGAATATCCTCCATTTTTGTCCCCTTCTTCTTTTCTTTTCCTTTTCTTTCTTCCTTCCTTCTTCCTTCTTTTCTTCCTTTTCCTCTACCTTCCTTTCCTTTCCTTTTTCTTTCCTTTTATTCTCCCTTCCTTTATTTTTTTCATTTTTCTTCTTCTTTCTTTTCATTGTTTCCTTTTCTTCATCTTTCCTTCCTTTTCTTCTTTCTTCTTTCTTCTTTCTTCTTTTCTCTCTACATGGATGTGTTTTGGAGTCCCAAGCCTGTCCCAGTCCTGTTGTCTCACAAGAATGAGACGGGATGACTAAAACACCCCCCATCCCACCAGAATGTAAAACCTTGATACAAGTATTCATGCAAGCATGCATGCCTAGATACGTACATACATGCATATATTAACCAACCTTATGATCAACTGATATGCCATGAAGTCTTGCCAAAAGTTCAAATAACAGTTTGAGGAAGCCTATTTTCGAAGTTTGAAAACAATCAACCATGAGATGTTTGACTCCAATAACTATACCAACTATTTGTTTGTATCCATTGGAGCTACAGCTTAGATTAACATTCAAAAGTCAGCATATTAAAGATAAGTAGTCTCAAAAGAGCGGCTCTGAATGGAAGTCTTAAGGCCTATAAAAATTTATGAATAAGCATACACAAAGAAGGGATGGCACCTTGTCATCTGCATGACCAATTATAGCAGGGCCCCATGAACCAACATAATCGATGTACTCATTACCATCAACATCCCACATGTGAGAACCCTTAACAGAATCAAAAACTATGGGCTGTCCACCAACTGATTTGAAGGCACGAACAGGTGAATTTACACCTCCAGGCATCAATTCCTAACACCACATACTCCATCAGTAAAAGGAAAGAAATAATCATGCAAATATTGGCTTTCATATCGAGATAAAGGATTTGCTATATATTCATTGAAGGATATGCATGCAGCTCCATGGTTTGAATAACAAGATCAAAACCCATAACATGTTTGAAACCCACAGAAATATATGACAGGTATGTACATGCATCTCCACAGGTAAAACTTGATTTATGTTAAAAAAAGACTTTATGTTAAAAAAAGACCCAGCAAAGCTGCATACATGAATAAGGGCAGGCAAAGGAAACATAGAAGATATCAGGTGAATGGTGTAATATTATTTCTTAATAATACCAGCCATTAGTTAACCATGTTGATGCAAAATAAGGTGACATGTATAAGAACTGTGGTACATGGAAGAATGACAATGCAGCATGAAGATATCTTAAGCGCCCTCTAGTTAGAACACCATAACATATGATAGATCAGCAACATAAGCCACAAGCATACATTAGCACATAAAGAAAGAGACAACAAGCATAAATCTGAACAAGCTACTTTCTTCATGCAATCTCCTTCAGTGCCCCCAACAAGCTATATCCAGAGACCAGCACCAGCCAACACTTTTCAACAGGCAAATTATTAAGGAACAAGAGCCATGACAACTTTCTGAAGCATTAGAAGGTTTTGAAAATATATTGACACATCAGAAAGGTTTTTCATTTGCTAAAGCTGAAGATGTGCATGATCTTAATGAGAAATTTTGATAATAAGGACTTGTTAGATTATATTTCACTATCTACTCGGTGAACTGATATGAACATAACTGCCAAATAGATAATAACGAATATTGAATATTTACATGCCCTTCTTTAAAGCAACATATAAATGATTGTTGCAACAATGAAACTTCTCAAGTGAATGATAAAGAGTCAGATGATACCAAATGAAATTGACAGAAGGAATCTGAAACATAGAATGAAGCAATGCTATTTAACTGGCCAGTGTTGATGTTGTAAAAACATTAGGTTGAAGGAAAGAAACACATGGTACAAGTTCTTGACATGAAGCCCAAGATGTGGTTCCAGATCACAGTCCAACCTGATGCAGACATCCTGTCTATCCTAAAAGTTTGGGCTGAAACAGGTCATAACTAGAAGTAAAAAGAGGCCAAGTTGTCTAGAGTCTCAAAAAGAGAAAAACTACCAACAAATAAGTAGAAAAAAAATCAAGAAACTGAAATGTGTTAATTAAATTATATTGAGCATGTACTACAATTTGATAAATAAGTACTCTATAAAAATTACAAAATATACGGAAATGGCAATAAATGTCTTACAACTAATACCAGCATAATTAAAAAAATTTCCCAAATGAAATTTAAGCACTTCTACAAAGCCATTCAATATGCTAAACTAAGGACACAACTGCCCACTACAGAAACTCCAACGACTATGAAAGATCACTTCTAAATGTAAGATGAACCTAAAGCGGTTTCTTTTAAATCACACATTTCAGTCAAGTATCAAAACACATGATTTACCTGTATAGTTTAACCAGGCAAAAAGAAAAGAAAGAGATTTTAAACAAAATGTTAGATATTAGATGAGATATCAAACTAGTTGATAATTCTACAAATTATTGTAAATTTTGCGGTCCATTTCAATTGCTGCATTTAAGTCTTACATATTAACTGTCCTTTCAATTAAGATCATGACTATTGGTAAGGGAAGCTTACAGTGTTTGTCTCTCTAGATCTGCTTGAAACTAGATATTCCAATACAGAGGCATAGATCAAGAAATGTGAGAGTTGAGAAGTCTTAATTAGTAATCATAAACCTTGAATTTCACAATAGCTAACCAAAAGCTATAAAGTCATCAAGGAATATCTGAAAGTAACTGTAACAACCTAGATCCTCATCCAAAAAGGCTAACTGGATTATTTGGGTACCTTGGTCCTATATAAGTATCTAGAATCTATTCATTGCATAGCCGATGTGGGACTAAATATATGCCTACATAAGCCTTCGCATACGTCCTCTGTTTAAGTTCTGGCATCCTCGCCCGACTAAGGGTCAAATTTATTTAAATTCCATCACAAGTACCACAAATCCAATTATAAATACCATGATCAGCATGTGGTTAGTCCAAATAGCCGCATACTATAGTGTCCCTTAGTCCACATGGGCCATAGGCCAGGTTCACTTTAATACCACATTAACAACCTAGGACCTCACAAAAAAGGCTGGCCGGAAGTTATTATTTGAATTTTTTGATCCTATATAAGTACTCAGGAACTACCCATTACATAGTCGGGACTAAACGCACATTGGCACAGGTCCTAACAATAACATATGATAGAGATGAATTGAGAAGATGAACTGATTAGCTATCTCTAAATGAAACTAGAAATGCAACCTTCCTAAAAAAATGCATTCACATGCACCATATAGGAAAACCATATTTTATCGTCCACTCATGTTCTGTTAGGCCTTTCAAGTAGATCAGGTTTTCAATCATAATTAATCTAAATTATGTCTATACAATTATTATAATTTTATGATATGGCACATGGTGCCATGCTTAGAGCTTTTCTACAATTCTAGGTTGGTGCCTAAGGACTATAATTGATTTTTTTTAGTGTAAGTGATCCAATCAAGGAAAACAAAAGATTTATTTCAACTCACTAACATCTCTTGAATAAAATAATAAACAATAAGAATTTAGAAAGTGAGGCTCTCAGTAGTTAGTTGCATTAATTTTTCATAACCTACAAATTATAGTATATATCATGGGTAAAAAGTAGAGTCTATTGTCTTTGCTTTCACTCTCTCTATTCCCCTTCTCCAAAATCATGGTGTATGTCCTCTATTTATAATAATGAAGTCCTTATTTGAGTTGGATTCTTATTTTAACAAAAAGAAGAGAAAGTGTAAGTTCTCCACCATCCTATAGAGGTCCACTCATTTTATTTGAGTCGAATTTCTCTTCTAGTTAGAAGAGAATAAAAATTTCTCTCTTTTTATAATACTGAAGTCCAATTCACCCTAAAAAAAGATACAAATTATCAAAAATAATAAAAATATTTTAAAAATCCTCACAATTGAATAAATATTAGATCTCGATTTCTACATCAATTTTGTCTTCAGTAACATAGCCAATTGGAAGTTATGACTTCTCGAAATTTCAAATTCACGATTAAGTTATGGATATTAGTGAATCTTGCTCTTGAACTCTATCTGGATCTACTTGTCATAGCTAAAATACTTCACATTGAATCTAGTGATTCTCTTGGATCAAAACTCCTCTTACTTGGGAAGTTAGCTCCTGTTAAATTAAAATCAACGTTAGGTAAACGCTTGCTTTTGGGTTCTGTGGTTGAACCTCTAAGCTTTCCGATCATGGGGAAGGAAGGAGTTTCTTTAACCCACTTAACTCAAATATCTTGAATAAAATAATAAACAATAAGAATTTTAGTAAGTGGGGCTTTAAGCCCTTTACTTTTATTAATTTTTCATGACCCACAATTTATGCTGCATATCATAGATGGAAAATAGAGTCTATACTCTTTGCTTTTACTCCCTCTATTCTCCTTATCCAAAATCAAGGCGTATGCATTCTATTTATACTAGTGAGGTCCTTCTTATTTGAGTTAAATTTTTCTTCTAACAGAGGAAGGAGGCAAAATTCTCTACGATGCTTTAGAGGTCCACTCACTCTATTTGAGTCAAATTCCTCTTCTAGTTAGAGAAGGATGAAAATTTTTAAGTTTCTATGCTAGTGAAGTTCAATTCAAATCAAATCGGATTTCTCTCCTAATGAAAAAAGCATGCACATTACCATAAATAACAAAAATAATTCAAAAATTTTCAGATTTGGGAAGAAAATAGATCTTGGATCCTACATCAATTTTGTCTTCCATTGCATTGCTACATTCTCTGCAGATTAGAAATTATAGCTTGCTGAAGTTTTGGTTTGTAATTAAAGTCATAGATTTGGCCCGAACTCTATGTAGACTTGGAGTAGCAAGACTAGCCCATATCAAGTTTGATAATCCTCCTAGATCAATAAGCAAGGGCTTTGCTTATGGAAGATAGATGAAATGACTCTTGCAGTCATATATGCTTTCTTCCCTATTTAGTATAGATGAATGCTTTGGTCGGTAAAACATAGACGTACAAGAATAAAAGAAAAGAAATCCAACTACCATCTAGAAAGAACTATAAGATAACCAAGCCTTTATAGTAAAGGCAAATGATAACCCTATATAAGGCTTCAATTTGTACTAGAATTTCTTCATTCATTAGCATGTCACTTCTGGCTAACTAGTCCTCAATTAAGCAATTCCTCCACTGAGAAGTACTACCAATAAATGTTGGTATCTATTTATTAGCTCTTTATAGCAAAGCAAAAATTCTTCCACAGTTTGTATCTATTTATCCATTTATTAGCATGTCACTTCCGGCCAACTAGTCCTCAAGTCACCCAAGAACAAGCTTTAAATCACACATTTCAATCCATTACTCTAACACATTCCTTGGATGCAACAAAAACCAAATCCACCTAAAACCCAAGCACTTCATGAATCACCTGTGAAGCTTTAAATCCTACTTAATCAGTTAAATCTTCTCTACTTTATCTATTCCCAACTGTCTATCACATCATCAAATTAGCGCTATATAATCTTTAGTCCAACTCAAACTTGAGTTGCAATGACTACAACCTTGGGAAAATATCAAGATTAGTTTTTTCCAAGTTGTTTTCATATCGTCCAAACCAGCACTGGAATACATACATACATACAACATACATAAAGGCATACATAACCACTTAGATAGCATAAGCCATGCTGATGCTAAGAGCATAAAGCAAGATTACCATGAATCACAAACAAAGGCACAAAGTAGAGAATATAAACCACCATCCCCATGCTATTCTCTAATAATGGGACATCGACAATCAGGTCCATGTTTCTGCTTGTGGGGCTGCAACTACTCAAAGTTTCTGAAGACCTTTTGTTGGATAATTTTCTAAGGTGACTGGATGTTGAAACAGGTGCACTGCAAATTAGGTTTAGTTTAGTTCTGCAAACCAAGTATCTGCGGATGTAGACAAGGTCATATCAGGATGACAAGTTTCATGCGCAAGAATAAGACATGGGAACCATGCTTCACAGCTTGAGAATACCTACGAGACTGGGTAGAAAATCATCTATGTTCAGACAGTTCAATACTGCTACAGTGGACCAGGTTTAAGGTTGAGCGCTCAACAAAGTGAGAAGATGGACTCTGAAAAAAGACTAGTGGGAGCAGCAGCATCTGTCATAGCTTTGGTGAGAGACTCATGTGAGGCCTTAGAGGTGGAATTAATGGTTGCTGTAAACATGTTGATCTCTTATTTAAACCCAAAAATTTCAATTAGATACTTCTTAGACCTTCACATTGTCTGACACCACTCACCAACTAATGGAGCTAGAGCATTTCCAATTTTATTTTTGTACATCTTGGGGTAAGCTAATGAGACATTATTAAAAAAATAGATATAATCGTTCAATTTACTAAAACTCGGAACTCTACTAAGCGCATTCATGAGCTTTGTCATATCAGTCAAGATGCCAATAAGTCCGAGATTTAGAACACAACGAACGAGACAAACTCAATAGCAGCAGCAAATCAACCTATCCTTCTAAATTAACAAATTCATTTCATCCAAATAGAAAGAAACCAGATTCATTCTAGAGCTGAGGAATATCAAAATTCGGGCTTTTCTGTAAATCTGATCACGATTTGGATAAAAATTTCGCACAAAATCATTTCCCAACACATGAAACCAGATTCTTTGGCCGAATTAAACAGCATCCCTCTCAAAATTAGAGTTAAAAATCCAACCTATCCACGAAAAAGATCACAAAATCTAAGCAAAGTGTCAATAAAACAACTAAAGGAAACTCAATTTAAAGATTTAGAGCTGAAACACACCTCCTCAGCAAAAACAAAGGGAAAAGTCTAAATTTTGACCCGATGGACCAAAAATTTACGCTGCAAGGAAGCAATTTTTTTGAGGAATTTGATGCTTTTCAGATTGAAACGAGGGGGAGAGACTAGGGTTGGGACCTTGGCGGCGTCGAAGATCTCCTCGGATTTCTGGAGCGTATAGCTTTTCCCCTCCACGGAGACGGCATTCCTCACGACCACGGAGAAGACGCGGCGGGCCGAGCGCGAGGGCTTCGATGGCGGGAGGAGACAACGGTTCGAACTCCAGGAGAGCCCAACGCCTGCGACGCCCGTCATCTCTCGCGCTCTCTCGTTCTGGCTCGCTCGCGGCGGCCAGAGGATATGAGTCAGTGGCGTTGGATAAACTAAGCGTTTGATCGGAAACTCTGATTGGATATTGCGATACACGATGTATATATGATGGGGTCGGATGTTCAGCGTAGGCTTGGCTATGCACTGGGTTGGGCGGAAAAAAAAAAAGGAATATACCGAACCACGAACGTGATCCAGATCGGTATTCCTCGCTTCCATTTATATCATTTTGTTTTTGAAATTCAATTTTGTTTTGTTTTGAGAAAATTTTTAGCCGAAAAAGTTTAATTCCATCCCGATTCAAGTCTTCAGAAAATCGATGCAAACCGGTCTGACCAAACAAAACCCGACTGATGTGTGTAAGCGTATGTATACTTATATAATCAAGTCGGAACCGATCTGACCAAACAAAACCCGACTGATGTGTGTAAGTGTATGTATACTTATATAATCAAGTCGGAACCGACCATTGTGTACCTGTGTGTATATATATACATATATATATATATATATATATATATATATATATATACACACACATACATACACATATATATAAATTAGGGATGATAATTTTTGACATGATATACGAATCCGTTATGAACATGACATGGATTAATTCGATTTTGGATTGAGCTTATGTAGGTTCGGATTAAAAATGGATCGACACAATTGCGATCCGCAAAATTTGTATCATTTGTGAATTAACTCGCAAGTCCGAATTAGATCAAATATATATATATATATATATTATATA
>NC_026001.2:93797719-93802719 GCF_000442705.2 Elaeis guineensis | reverse complement strand
GTTCCCCACCAACCAGGGGATCGGAGAGGTCCGGGGAGACCAAGCCCTGGCCAGACACTGCTACAACATCGCCTTGCAAAGAAGCGATCAGGCTGACCCCTGTCCCGTCGATGGACTAGATGCTCGCGATGACCTCACCGAAGAAAGGGGCGGCCCAATCGAGGATCTGGTACCAATCCCTTTGAATGATGGGAACGCGGATCATGTGACGCTAATTGGCTCCAACCTGGGGGAGGAGGTGCGGATGCGTCTTATTGATTTTCTACGAAGGAATGCAGACGTTTTCGCTTGGGTTCCAGCAGACATGCCGGGGATTGACACGAAAGTCATGGAGCATCATCTGGCCGTCGATCCAAAGCATCGACCGACGAAAGAAAAAATTCGGAGTCATGCCCCGGAGAGGCAGAAGGCGATAGCCGAGGAAGTGGATAAGCTCCTCAAGGCCGGATTCATTAAGGAAGTCAATTATCCTGATTGGATTTCCAATGTTGTTCTGGTCAAAAAAGCAAACGGCAAATGGAGGATGTGCATAGACTTCAAAAAGCTGAATAAGGCTTGTCCAAAGGACAGCTACCCCCTTCCCAGAATCGACCAACTGGTGGACGCGACCTCAGGCCATGAGCTCCTCACCTTCATGGACGCGTTCTCCGGCTATAATCAAATTAGAATGGCATCGGAAGATGAAGAAAATACAGCTTTCATCACTAATCGCGGCCTTTACTGTTACAGGGTCATGCCTTTCGGCCTCAAGAATGCGGGCGCAACCTACCAACGGTTGGTGAACAAAATCTTCAAGGAACAGATCGGCCGAAACATGGAGGTCTACGTGGATGATATGCTCGTAAAAAGCAAGTCTTCCAGAAATCATGTCGCCGACCTCGAGGAGACCTTTGACGCTCTCCGAAAGTATAGAATGAAGCTGAACCCAACTAAATGCGCTTTCGAAGTAACCTCAGGAAAGTTCCTAGGCTTCATGGTATCAGGGCACGGGATTGAGGCCAATCCAGAGAAAATTCGCGCTATCCAGGAGATGACCGCCCCAAAGTCGATCAAAGAGGTTCAGCGCCTCACAGGGAGGATAGCGGCTCTTAATCGCTTCGTCGCGAGGTCGGCCGAACGATGCTTGCCCTTCTTTCAAACCCTCAAGCAGCCGAAGAATTTCTGTTGGACCCCCGAGTGCCAACAGGCGTTCGAAGAGTTAAGAAGCTACCTTAGCTCACCCCCGCTGTTGGCAAAGCCTGAACCTGGGGAGGAACTATTTTTATACCTAGCGGTCTCTCCCATGGCCCTCGCGGCCGTCCTTGTCAAAGAAGAAACGAAAGTCCAGCGACCAGTCTACTACATTAGCCGCGTGCTGAGGGACGCCGAGACCAGGTACACCAAATTAGAAAAACTGACCTACGCCTTGTTAGTTGCAGCTCGGAGGCTCCGACCCTACTTTCAAGGGCACACCGTGATGCTACTCACCGATCAACCGATCAAGGCGGTTTTGCACCGGGCTGACACCTCTGGAAGAATGGCAAAATGGGCGATCGAGCTCACAGAATTTGACATCAACTACAGACCTAGACCAGCAGTAAGGGCCCAAATACTGGCAGATTTCATAGTAGAGTGCACCATCCCAGAGGAGGCCGAACCTGAGCAAAGCAAAGCTGACGACCTGAAGTCTCAACCGAACTCCCCCAACGAAGAAGCCAATCCCTCCGATCGCTTTTAGACCCTCTATGTGGACGGATCTTCCAACATGTCGGGCGCAGGTGCAGGCCTGATCTTGGTCAGTCCGGAGGGAGTCATCGCGGAGTACGCTCTGCGTTTTGAGTTTCCCGCAACAAACAATGGAGCGGAATATGAAGCTCTGATCGCAGGACTAAAGATCGTCAGAGAGCTGGGAATAAGTCAACTCCGAGTGCACAGTGACTCTCAACTGGTGGTGGGGCAAGTCAGCGGGAGTTACGAAGCGCGGGAGGACAGTATGGCCAGATACCTTGAGAAGGTAAAGGAGCTCACCCCCGCCTTCAGCAGCTTCAACATTAGACAGATTCTAAGGCTGGAGAATACCAGAGCCGATCTTCTTTCCAAGCTAGCGACATCGGCTCCGGCCGAATTGCCCAAAGGCATCCTCTTTAAAGTTCTAAAACACCCGAGTACGGAAGAATCGCGGCCCGTAATGGAGATCGACCACGAGCCCAGCTGGGTCGACCCACTGATAACCTATCTTAGAGATGGAGTTCTCCCTCAGGATGCGAAGGAGGCTCGGAAGCTCCGAAATCAAGCCTCCCGGTACATCCTTTATGAGGGCAAATTGTACAAAAGATCATACTCCTTGCCCCTCTTGAAATGTCTCCGGCCCTCGAAAGCTGACTACGCCTTGTGGGAAGTACATGAAGGGATTTGCGGAAACCATTTGGAGGCTAGATCTTTATCCCATAAGCTGCTCCGCCAGGGATATTACTGGCCAACGATGCATCGTGATTCGATTGAATATGTCAAAAGGTGTGATCGATGCCAGAGATACGCCAACATCCAGAGACAGCCCACCACCGAGCTCGCACCCTTGAGTGCCCCATGGCCTTTTGCGCAATGGGGGATGGATATCCTTGGCCCTTTTCCCATGGCATCTGGGCAAAGGAAGTTCCTCCTCGTAGCGATCGACTACTTCACCAAATGGGTTGAAGCCGAACCACTAGCAAAAATCACGGAAGCAAAAGTACAAGATTTCGTCTGGAAATCGATCGTGTGTAGGTTCGGTCTGCCTAGAACCCTAATCACTGATAATGGACGACAATTTACAGGAGCAAAATTCGTCGAATTCTGTGAAGATCTAAACATCTCCCACAACTTCACATCAGTAGCCCATCCCCAGGCGAACGGCGAAGCTGAGGTGACCAACAGAACCCTTTTGCACGGGATTAAGACATGGCTTGAAAAAGCGAAGGGAACTTGGGCGGACGAACTTTATCATGTGTTGTGGGCGTATCGAACTACTCAGAGGCTACCTATGGGGGAGACCCCTTTCGCTTTAGCCTTCGGTACGGAAGCCGTCATCCCCATCGAGCTTAAACTCCCGTCAGCACGAGTCGTGGCGTTCGACGAACATCAAAGTTCGCAAGGTCTTAGAGCCAACCTCGACCTACTGGAAGAAAGATGGGAGATAGCTCAGGTTCGGATGGCAGCCTACAGACAGAAGGTTGCTCGATATTACAATGCCCGGGTTAAGAACAAAGCCTTTAGAGCGGGAGATCTAGTACTTCGACGAGCCACTGTCTCGCAACCTCAGGACCGAGGGAAACTCGCCCCAAACTGGGAGGGACCGTATGAAGTCAAAGAAGTAGTCCGGCCCGGAACTTATTATCTTAAGGAACTCGGAGGAGCCGACCTCCCACGACCGTGGAGCTCGGAAAACTTGCGGATGTACTACCCGTAACTTCATTTTAATTGAAAATCACATACCTATATGTCCTTGGACAATGTAAACAAACTGAATCAAAAACAAAAGGGAAACCTCATCCCGACAAGGTCGAAGGCCCGGTTCCGTTTAGACCGGATGGGGGGAGAGGCCCTACAACGCCCATATGCGCCCCCACAGCCCTGTTAGGGACAGGAGGAGAACCTCGCTCTAACTTGAGCAAGGTCGAAGGCTCGATTCCGTTTAGACCGGATGGGGGGAGAGGCCTTCCAGCGCCCTAATGTGCCCCCACAGCCATGTCAGGAACAGGAGGAGAACCTCATCCTGACATGAGCAAAGTCGAAGGCCCGGTTCTTTTAGACCGGATGGGGGGAGAGGCCTTACAGCGCCCTAATGTGCCCCCACAGCCATGTCAGGAACAGGAGGAGAACCTCGTCCTGACATGAGCAAAGTCGAAGGCCCGGTTCTTTTAGACCGGATGGGGGGAGAGGCCTTACAGTGCCCTAATGTGCCCCCACAGCCATATCAGGAACAGGAGGAGAACCTCGTCCTGACATGAACAAAGTCGAAGGCCCGGTTCTTTTAGATCGGATGGGGAGAGAGGCCTTACAGCGCCCTAATGTGCCCCCACAGCCATGTCAGGAACAGGAGGAGAACCTCGTCCAGACATGAGCAAAGTCAAAGGTCCGGTTCTTTCAGATCGGATGGGGGGAGAGGCCTTACAGCGCCCTGACGCGCCCCCACAGCCAAGCCAGGAACGGGAGGAGAACCTCGCCCTGGCTCGAGCAAAGTGGAGGGCCCGGACTCCTACGGAAGCCGGGCTCCGTCCGCGACGCCAAGGAAGACTTCACCCGGACTCCTACGGGAGCCGGGCTCCATCCGCGACGTCAAGGAAGACTTCACCCGGACTCCTACGGGAGCCGGGCTCCATCCGCGACGCCAAGGAAGACTTCACCCAGACTCCTACGGGAGTCGGGCTCCATCCACGACGTCAAGGAAGACTCCACCCGGACTCCTACGGGAGCCGGGCTCCATCCACGATGCTAAGGAAGACTCCACCCGGACTCCTACGGGAGCCGGACTCCACGACTCCAATCACAGGAGGGTTCCGTCCGGACTCCCACGGGAGCCGAACTTCACCTTGACTTCAGCGGAAAAAAATTTCGAGCGAAAAGGAAAAAGAAAGGCAACGGACCATGATAGCTATGATTGGAAAATGGACAGCGGTCGAGGTACAGGAAACTCTGTCACCGCAAGGACTGGGGCTCCCATCGGGAGTCCCAGCTTTTGAGAAAGTTTTCGACACAAAATAGGACAACTTACTTAGGATGACAGAAGCTTGGATCCTCGAATTCAAGCCCTAGGAGGGACCACAGGCCCGAATGGCCCCAAGCGAGCCTACAGCCATTGACGAAAAAATGACAACCAGATATCTTCGAACGGCGTAAAAGTCGAAAAGGAGCTCGGCAAATAACAATCCAACACGAATAAAAGGGGTCGTCGATGACCTTAGGACGATGTGAAAAAGAAAAGAAGAAAAGGAGGAAGAGAGAAGAAAGAAGAATAAAGAAGTTCGACAGATGACTATTCGATG